>NW_024349797.1:2714797-2856554 GCF_902729225.1 Pteropus medius | reverse complement strand
GCTGTTTTGCAGCTAATGAGCCTAACAAGAACCACGTTGGCTGTGGGGCGTTGTCCCTGGATGGCTGGGTCCCCAGCACTGCAGAATGTGAGGTTCTTGGCTCCATACCCTGTCAACTGGCTCTTCTGCTTCCCCCAGTGGTTTGCCGCCCTCTCCCCCCAGCCCTCCTGGCTTGAGCCGAGACTGCCAACGCGGGGAATGCTCATCCTCTGTCCTAGCAGTTTCACACATGTGGGATGTCTCCTCGGCCAGCAGGAGAGGAGGGCTGACGAGGACAGTGTGTGACATCCTTTCATTGCCAAGAATCAAGTCTAGTCCCAGAACTGTGTGGTGACTCGATCTGTCCCCTGGTCTCTCCCAGATATCTGTGGGTTCAATCCACTGCCCATGCTCAGGGAGAGGTGGCCCTTGTCCCTGGCCCACTTCCTGGCCCCCCTTAGCCTCCTGTCACAGAATCCTAGGTTGCTGTAACATACCAACCCATCTTCCTGGCAGGCCTCTCTTCCTTCAGCCCTGCCCAGTCACTAGACCTGAAGGTGGTTATTGTTGGAGCTATAGCCCCTCCCTCCACCTTGGCGGGGTCTCAAGGTGGGCCCTGGTCTCCTCCTCTCGCCTTTCCTCCTGTGGCTTTGCCAGTTCTGCCGTGCGTTTTATGTGTTTATGCATTTGTGGAGGCAGTGGACTGGGGCTGCCTGGCCCACTTGGCTGAGGGGAAGGACTGTAGAGTGTGAGAGGACCAGGTCCTAATGGCTCACCCCCATCACCACCCCGACACACACACAGGTTTTGGGGTATTCTGAGGCTCACACTGGGGAAGAGGATTTGAAGAATTCTTTGAATTCTCATTTTATCTCAGCCTAGCTGCACAGAGGCTGGGGCTATTCTGGGGAGGACAGAGGAAGTCCCTGCAACTGTTGAGGAGGGGGCTAGGTGGGTTACTATCCCTCCACCCCAGTATTAAGGCTCAAGGTTAAGAGCACGTGCTTTGGATTCTGGTGTCAGATCCAAGGAATTGTGGTGTCAGATCCAAGGAGTTGTGGTCTCAGATCCAGCTCTGTGTCCTCAGGTAAGTGACTGGCCCTCTTACCGCCATAAAGCCTCATCCATGAAGTGAGTCTAACAATTTAAATAGAATTGTTTTTGAAGATTAATAAATGTAACACTCTGTAGTTCTTTCTGTAGGTCAGGACTTTATAGTATTAATTTTTAATCCTTACAACCACCCTAAAAGCTGGATTTGATCTTTATCTCATTTCCCGATGAGGTTGACTATTTGTTCCAGTCTTGTAGCTGAAAATCAGCAGAGCCTGGAAGTTTGGCTGCTATCTTAATTTAGATTAAGGAGACTGTTCTGCATGCCTGGGTTTAAACGCCAGCTCTACCACTTAGCTACCTGACTGTGGGCAAGATGCTTAAGCTCTTCGTGCCTCAGTTTCCTCTCCTGTAAAATGTGGCTAATATTAGTCCCTGCCTCACAGAGTTGCAAGGAACGAATGAGATGATGCAGGTTAAGTATTCAGTTCAAGGCCTGGAATGTTCTATGTGCTCTATCCACGTATGGCCTTGATATTGAGGGCAAGGATAGTGTCTCCCAGCCCCCAGCATGACACACAGTAGCAAGTATTCACTGGACGCAAGGTAAAGGCTCAATAAATATGTACTGAATTAATATTGGGCCTGTCCCAGGTTTGTTCTGAGATTTCCCCTTCTGTGGCTGTAGGTCTATCAGCCCTTCCAGAAAACCCCAAAGCGTTCAGGAGACCCTCAAGAGATCCTGGAGTGGACCTGGGCATTTGCTCCTGACTTTCTGGTCCAGAGCCTCTTTGTGGCTTTCATTCTGGTCCACATCTCAGTGCTACGAGAACTCCATCCCTCCTGATCTGGCCTTCTCCTTGGCTTCCCTGAGAGAGCTTCCTTGGCTCACCTATCCCAGCCCTGTAATGACCCCATCCCAAAGGGCAAGACTGTGGCCAGGTGGATAAGAGCCCCAACTTTGGACCAGACTCCCTGGGTTCAAACTCTTGCTCCATTATTTACTAGCATGGTGATCTCAGGCAACTGCTTGGCCACTCTCAGCCTCAGTTTCTCCATATGTCAAATGGGGATGAGAATAGTACCTATAGTAGTTATAAGAATGAAGAGGAGAGATAAATGTAAAGAAATTAGCCCAGGGCCTTATAATGATGAGTGCTGAACAAACATTAAGGAAAAGGGTCAGGCAGGAGTGTGATTTGTACGTTCTTCACTGACTGATTAGGAACCATCAGGAGCCAGAGGCTGGAGCCTATGGGTGGCTCATCTCGGCGTGACCATTCTATGAGACTCAGGAGTCAGAGAGAGAGGTGGAGGGGAAGGTGAGAGGCAGCTAAGGGGATAATCACAGGACCTCAGTGGAGACCCAGGTAACATGAAGTGTGCGGTCCTAACAAGAGACCGTCTATCTCTCCTGCCACCACCTACGGGCACCTTAGATCTTCCTGGTGAGCAAGTGCATGCCTCCGAGGATCTAATTTAGGAGATGTTCTTACCAGGGGCCTCCTAAAGCCGGGCGCTGTGGCCTGTTGATAGCAGTGCAGTGTTGGCCCTCTCTACAGACTCGGCACATGTTTTTAAGGGACTGAGTGAGTGAATGATCACATGGGTGACCTGGTAGTTTCCTCCGCCCGTCCCCAGCTGTCTCCTCTAGCCTCTTTGGCTGGCTTCTTCTTTTCTATCCAACATCTTAATGTTGGGCTGCCCCAGAATTTTCCCCAGATCTTCCATATCCCCCATCCAAAGATGGGGAGCCATGGGAGACAAGCCAAGCATTAGTTGCCTCCCATTACTGAGCATCAGTAGGCACAGTGCTGGACAATTAACATGCAACAATAATAGTGCAATGCTCTCTCTGTGCCAGGGACCACGCAAAACTCTTCAAACCCCTTCACCCTGTGAGTGACCATCATGCCACTCTCTGTTCTAGCCCCTTCTATGTCTCTGCTGCTGTTTCTCCTCTACTCAACAACTAAACGTGGCTTCCCAGAACTAGTACTCGGTCCTCTTATTTTCTTTCTCGCTGCTCCGCTCCCGGAATGATCTAATGCATTCCCATGGATGTAAACATCGTCTCTGGGCCGACGACGCCCAGATTTACATATATCTTCAGCCAGGCCTCTCTTCTGACCTCCAGACTCCTTCGTCCCGCTGCCTACATGACATCTGCTCTTGATGCCTCCCAGACGTCCCCACTGCAGCTTACCCAAAATGAGCTTGTGGATTCTCTCCCTCTGAGCTAACTCCTCTACCCAGGTCCTACTCATCTACCTGAATGCTCAAGCCAGACACCTGGGGGCCTTCCAGGATGCTTCCCTCTCCCTAAGGCTTTATATCTAATCTGTCATGAGTCCTGTTTGTTTTACTTCCTAAATAACTGGGGAACTTGGCTGTTGTTTCCTGCTTCTGCTACCTGTCTAGTCCAGGGCTCCAGCACCCTCTCCTGGGTAACAGCAGCCACCCGCTGACTGCTCACCCCCTGCCCCTTACTCCATAAATTCCATCATAACACATCCCTGTCCAAACCTTCCTGCTGTGGCACACCCAGCCTCATCTCTCAGCACTCACCCTCTCCTCACTGAATCTAGCCTGGGCTCCTGGAATGTGCAGGCTCCGGGCTGTCGCACACGCCACTCTCTGTTTGCTTTTCCTTCTCTCTTTATGAGGCTGGTTCTATGTTGCCTTTCCAGTCTCTGTTTCAGGCTCCCCTTCTCAAAGAAGCTCCTCCCGACCACTCAGTCTAGAGCTGCCTCCCACCAGCCTCTCTGTTCGGGATCTCAGCCCCTCGACTGTTTCCACCCTAACTCACATCCCATTTTCTGTTTCTCTACTTGTTTGTTCACTTGTTTTGTGACAGCCTCCCTAAGCTGGACGCTCCGTGAAGAAGAGGACTGTGTCTGTCTTGCTTACCGTCCTAGGCAAATAGTATGTATTGGATGTATGACCATTTACTAGACGAGGACACAGACTCACGGAAGTGAAAAAACTTGCCCAAGGTCATGAGGTTGGAATTGAAAAGCAGCTCTCTCCTCCACACTTCCTCCCTGGTCTTGGCTAGGTTATCAGCGAGAATGGTATCCTCTGACCCTCCTAACCTTCCTGGGTCCTGGGCATGGAGCTGGTGCTGCTGTGGAAGGACTTGGGTGGCCCCGTGTCAGTCATGGAACCGTCCTCCATGCCCTGGAACTGCTGCTCCCCCGGAAAAGACTGGTCTCTGACCTCTACTGATGGAGGCTGTCTGAGAACCCTATCCTATCCTTCTTTTATCTTTGGGGACCCCTTTGGCACTAAGGCTCCAAAGCCCTGGTTCCTACCAGGGCCTAGGGGCTGTGACAGGGTGGATGGTGATTTTTGTGCTTTGGAGCAGGAGCTAGGGGCAAATCCAGGCCTCAGCCCTGGGCCGCAGCCCTGCCTGTGGTCTCCCTCCTCATGCCTGCTGGAGCCCCGTGGGAATTGATACTTCTCCCTGGCCCCGGCCCCCAACTGGCCCAGCATTGAGGCATTTGTTAATGCAATTAGCAGGGCGGTCCACGCTGAAGGGCTCGGGGCCAAGGTCTGACTCACACCTCCCCTTCCTCCCCTCCCTCCGCCAAACGCCAAACAGTAGAGGCCCGCTCAGCCTGTCAGACAGGCGTCTGCAGAGAGCGGCTGAGGGGCCAAGAACGGCATCTTTCTCTCATTAGAGGCTTTTATGTGAACACAACTGCTATTTCGGAGACTGGCGCTTGGCTGGCCCCTGAGCCCCAGCGCTGTTCCCAGCCATCCGAGCTGCGGCCCCAGCACAGCTGTAGTGGGGACGGGGTGAGCCCTTGAGGACCTGACTTCTTTCTCTCACAGCCTGGGGGCTCAGGGATGAGGTCAGGGCCTAGGGACACAGATCCTGGGCAGGGTGTGGAAAGAACAAGTCTCTGCGGGGATTCTAAGGGTGTGTGGGGGGAGGCAGAGAGGAATTTCCTTGGCCTCAGGGATCTCTTTGGTGGAAACCAAAGGTCCAGGCGGGGGACAAACAGCTCAGGAACACAAGTGGATCCCCATCTCCCTTCTCTGTAAGTGAATTCCAAGGGCAAACTGAAGCCTCTAGGTGGGGGTCTGAGGTGGGGTGCCTAGGGAAGGGCTGAGGTCAATATTGAGAGTGGGTAGAAGACTGTCCTGTCTACGAAGGCCTCTGGGTGTGGACGGGGACAGGGCCCCGTCCTGAGGGAGGAATCGGGTAGTTCAGTGGGTAGGTTGTTAGTGTCCCACTGACACAAATTTTAGGAAAGATGGAGGTTTAATGGGGAAGCAGCTGAGCTTCAGGTGTAGGGGTGCTGAGCCCAGAGTCTGACCTGGAGCTGAAGTTCATCTTCCAAACAAGAGGGGATGGTACTGGAGGCCTCAGAGGAGGACACAGGTTTAAAAGCGCCACCCCCGCTCGAAGCCAGCGCCTCATCTAATGGGTCATAGATGGAGGGAGAAGGTCATCCTCAGATGACCGTGGGGCCCAGGAGAGAGAGCTGATGACCACGGCTCTCCCTGGGGGTGGGAGGATGGGAGTAGAGAGGGGCCTGGCTGTATTAACAACATCCCTGCCTCTGCACCACAGGGCTTGGTCCCTCTGTCTAACCAGGGCCTGCGCTGACATTGCCTTTCTGAAAAAAAAAAAAAAAAAAGATTGCGGTGGGAAGGTTCAGAAGCCTTCTTGCCTCTGCCACTGAGGTTATGGCAGGTTTTTTAAAAAAAGGCTTTGCAGTGCTGTCCAATAGAACCTTCTGTGATGATGGACATGTTCTATATCTTCCTGTTCAACATGGTAGCCATGAGCCACATGGGATACTGAGCCCTTGAAATGTGGCTAGTGCAACTGAGGAACTGAATTTTAAATGATATTTAATTCTAACCCATTTCATCCTAAATAGCTACATACACCTCGTGGCTACAACATTGGATTGTATTAAACAGCACAGCTTTAGAGAGTAAAAAGGTACTTCCACATCCATGATCTCTGCTAACACTCAAAACAGCTCATTGAGGCAGGAATTACTGGACCCACTTTATGGATGAGACAACTTAGGCACTGGTGGAGGCATCTCAATGAGATGAGACGGGCCCAAGGTCATGCAGCTGGGTTGTAGCTAAGCTGGAGTCAACCCAAATCCTCCTGACTCCCCAGTGCCATGTTCTTACTGTTACCAAGTAGCTGACCACAGAGGCTCTGAGCAAATGGTAGGAGCAGTCCACATGGTGGGAGCTAAGCAGCCTGCGCGGAGGAAGCTGTGTCCAGAATCTCCCCTAGGCCTGCCCATCCTGACTTTGGTCTCCTCCCAAAGGTGGAGGTTTTGTGTGGAAAATCTGAGCAAACCTCTACTTGACTGTTTTGGAGCAGAGTGAAGGTAGAAGGGGGCACAGCCAGAAGGTGGGGGACTGGAGAAACGATGCCTTCTATTTCTTACTTTCGAAGCAATTTTGAGAGTTTTCCTTTAATTCCCCTCTCTTTTGGCATCCCGTTAACTCCTCAGAGCCGAACTCCCAAAGCTGAAACTTTCCACAAGCCCAGTCCTCAGTGAGGGAGAGAGTGCCAGGGGAGTGTAGCTAAAAGGGGTTCAGGAGGAGCCCAAATTATGAATGGCTGAAAACTGGCATTAGCGAGTGGGCACAGGGAGGCTGGTAACAGTTCCGGTTGTCTGAGGGTGCCGGCCTTCAGCAGAGAGGGCCCGGAGTGTGTCCCTGATAGCTAAACATGGACATTGTGGCGTCCATGCCTAATAACCTTTTACCAATAATCAGTCAAACATGGACATCGCAGTGTCACGCTTGATAACCCTTCACGAATAATCAATCAACGAAGATTCATTAAAGCCATATACCCCATCCTGGGGTGATCTCTCAAGTATAAGGCATTATCTTTGCTCTTGAGGAAAAATGGAAAAGAGGAGGCTCCAAGAGTAAAACATAAAGACTTCTCAACCCACCACGTTTGGGAGTTTTCTCTCTTAAAATTCCCACAGCGCTGCATGGAATCGCCTCCCCTGGATCCTCCCTGTTTCCTTCTTTGCTTTATGTGACAGCCTCTGCCACGGGCCATTCTGAGATGGCTGATTTCCTTTAGATACTTCAATTTTGAAACCGGTGCTCATTTGACAAAAGAGTGTTTTGCTTTAGTCTCCTTTAAATAAAAAGACACATGATCACTATTGCCTCCTACTTCCCAAAGGGTTCCAAACTTTTGGATTTCATGCACCAGCAAAATATCTGAAAACATCTTAGGCACCAAAGTACAGTGCCAGCTTTCCCTTTTGCCAAATGAGGGTGTTAGAAAAACAAACTACCATTTGCCATCACCTTTAATTAAAATAAAGAACATTTTAACACCAAACAAGTAAAAAAGAGAATCTCAAAATAAAAGATAACTTTTATTATTTAATTTTTTAGGCGAGGCAACCCTTGGTTGACCTCACAGATTGCAAGGACCTTGTCAGCTTACATTCCCTTATTTTTTTATTTTTACACCTATAGCACCTGGTCTTCCTAAGTGGTCTCCCATCCAAGAACTAACCAGGCCCGACCCTGCTTAGCTTCTGAGATCAGACAGGATCGGGCTTGCTCAGGGTAGCATGGCCGTAGACTAAAAGATGCTTTTTAAATGGAAAAAAAAATAGGATTACAAAGAACTCAAGAAACTTTTTATTTTTCTTATTTTTTGGCAGACTAGTAAAAATTGTCATAAGAATGTATCTTTCATAGACAGATATTTAGAGCCACCATTTGGGGCCATTTGGGGGTGACTTTGGGGGGAATGGAGAGAGAGGAGAGGAGTTTGTGCTCCAATCCCGTAATGCTGAGGCTCAGCTCAGAACAAAACTGCTTAAACACTTTAGTGAGGAAGTCACTTCTTGCTGAGACTTGTGAAAACAATACAAGAGCAGATGCAGATGAAGTCGGTGAGGGCTGGCTCACCACCTCTGAAACCCTGAAACTTGCTGGAAAATTTTTCTTAGCAGATCTGGCCTCCGCACAGTTTTGTAAGTGGTTGATCCAGAAAGGTTATCTTCCCAAGTAGGTTTTTTCCACCAACAAATCTGGCTGGTTTGGAAACCTTTTAGAATTTTTATTTACCATGATGTTATATGCATATATAAATGCCGTTTTTATAGTTTCTCCACCTAACCACCCATTTTCCGTAAGTTGTTCATTGTACCAACCAAAGCTTGCCAAACCTTGTCTGCGTTTAGAATCTAACTTCCTGTGTGGCAAGGGGCTTCTGTGGGTATGAGAACCCACCTCTGGGCAGAGCTTCCTCCACATGGAGTCCAGCCTTATTGTCTTTGAATCCCTGGCATCCAGTCTGACCAAGAGAAGGTGCTCATTAAGTGTTGATGGAATGTATTAGCAACAAGGCAGAACCAGAAGTAAGCAAGTCACCATGAGGCACAGGAATGTAGGACCATAGGTTTTAGATAGTGGAAGATCTTACTGTTACAGTCAAGGATGGGCCATCCCCGGGGTCCAGGAAAGGAGGGATGAAAGTTAGATTGGTTTCAAAAGGCCATCTTAAAGGAAAGGACCACCCACTCAGATAAGGAAGCAACACCTAGACTGGGAGAAGCTGCATGACCTTTCTGTCACCCACTCCAAGCTTTGGGTCTCTGTCAGCAGAGAGATGTGGGTTTGAGGGACTAGGAGGGATATAGTGTTTGTGGTCCACATGGAAAACCACTCAAGCCTTCCCAGTTTACTCCCTCCCTAAAATAAACCAGGACAGAGATCTGACCTGGGCATATCTCCTTCCCCAGTGTCTGCTGGCCCTGGTTTCCCTGTGGGGCTAGTCTCTGGTGGTGGTAGTGACAGGAGCTGGTGGGTAGTCAGGCGGGGGCTGCGTATTCTGCCTCTGCTTTCCTCACTGACTTCACATACTCTCGCTGTCTATCACCAGACCCCAGCTTCCCTGGACTGCTAGCACCTCCTGGAACATGCTGTGTTCCTTCCAGCCTTCAGACCTTTGCACTTACCCATCCCTCTGCCTGGAAGAGCCTGCCTAGATCTTTGTCCCTCCACCTCCTTTGCACCTGTCACATCTCACTCTGCAGAGAGGCCTGCCCTGACCACCCTGTCTCAAGTGCCTGGTTGGCCAGACCACTACATCGCCCTGCTTAATTGTCTTCACAGACCATGATACTGCCTGAAACAACATTATGCTATTGTTTTCTTGTTTCTTACTTGTCTTCCCCACTCAACTTGAAGCTCCATGTGGGCAAAGACTTTGTTCCTAGTGCCTAGCACACAGTAGGGGCTCAGCAAATATTTGTTGAATGAATGAGTGACAGACGGAGGAGACTTTGGGTTTAGAGGGTGCTGTCCTGGGTTCCTACCTGTTCCTCAGGGAAGGCCTTGGGAGAAGTGGAGCAGAACCCCATATTCCAATGTGACCCTCCCTTAGCCGCTGGCCACTGGAGGTGGCTCCAGATTTTGCAAGGTGATGAAAGGCAGTGAAGAGAGAAGAAATCATGGCCCCCATGCCTGATGGCTGCTGCACAGTGCCAGCTTGGAGCAAGGAGTCCAGTTCCAGCCTCACTTTGCCCTCAGGCTAGACCCAGGGCCCAGGGAGCAGAATCCTTCCAACTCCCAGTCAGGAGTCCCACCATGTGCAAGCTTCCGAGCAGGAGCTTTGAGAAGAGAAGGAAGAGGAGAGACTGGACAGAACGCCTCCCCTCCCCAACAACTCAAACTCCCAACTTTCAGACCAGTGTTGAGCCTTTCCTAGAAAAAGGGACTCATTCACTCTTCCTTCATTCATTCAGCAATAATTGAGAATCTACTCTGTGACAGTCTCTATTCCAAGTTCTGGGGTACAGGAGAGAATAAAACAAAATATCTGAACATCATCCTCATGGAACTTCTAGTCTTGTAGAGAGACAGACAACAAAAAGCTGACTCATAAGTGTATAACATGACACCAGGAGGTTCTGCTGGAATTGGCAGTGTGAGTGGCGCCACACCTCTGCTCATTCGGTCTTTGACTGGTGGTCCAAAGATGATAGGCAAACCTCGCCCGAAGGCCTGTAGGTGGAGGGAAGAGAGAAATGGGCCCAGGGAGCCTTCTGAGGCCAGCAGTTAGCGTCCTGCTTGAGCAGAGGAAGGCCGAGCAGTGCAAGGCGGGAGGCCCTTCTAACAGGTGGGTGTCAGGGCCCCCTGGCCCCTGCCCTCACCCCCCGCCCTGTCTCCCCAGCCGTGTGCCAGCCACCGTGCCAGAATCGGGGCTCCTGCAGCCGGCCCCAGCTCTGCGTGTGCCGCTCTGGCTTCCGCGGAGTCCGCTGTGAGGAGGTCATCCCCGAGGAGGAATTTGACCCCCAGAACTCCAGGCCAGCACCTCGACGTTCAGTAGAGGGTTCACCCAACCTGCGGAGGAGCAGCCCAGCCAGAGAGAGCACTGTGGTCCGAACGCAGCCACTGGCACCACAGGCCAGGTAAGTCCCCTCCACAGTGGGACCTCAGGTCCAGGGGCACAGTTTCTTTCTGGAGGGACTTCTTTCTTAGGACCGTTTGGTGAAGATGTGATAGAGAAAGACAGAATTGTCCTTTCTTCCCTCCTTTCCACTCTCCTCCTCCTTCCCTGCCCCACCAGAGGTGTCGAGAGTGGGAGAACAGGTGTTGGGGGTGACTCAGGCTTTTGCCAGGGTGGGGTGGACAGCACAGTGGGGAGGTGGCAGGTAAACTCTTTACTCTCCAGATCCTGGGAGAAAGCTGAGGAGCGCATGTCCCTTGGACCAGGCTCTCTTGTTTCTAGTGCTGGCATTGCCCTTCCTAGGTGGATGACCTGGAAGAAGTTACTTACCTCTCTGATTCCTTATCAATAGGTTGAGGCAATGATGATAAGCACAATCATGGAATTGTTGTAAGGATTAGGTTAGTTAATATAAGGAAAGTGCTTAGAACAGTGCCTGGCTCATAGTAAACTCTTTATAAACGTCTCTCCTCCTCCTTCTCTGCCTGTGGTCTCTGCGATGCAGGGACTCTTCTGCCGGAAAAAAAAAACCCTTCAGTTCACTCACCACCCAGTGCTAGCCTCTCTCCTTGGAGGGGGAGAGAAAGAGCATGTCGGGGAAGGGAGTAGAAGAAAAAGTGGGCAAAAGAAGTGTTTACGGGCAGGATTCCCTGGCCAGCTTGCCAACCAACCTGGCTAGACTTTTTCTAGCTCAGGACAGGAAATCTGAACTTTGTACACTGGTCCATTTCTAGGGGGCTGTGTTTTCCTTTTGGTTTTTCAGGTTAGTTTTTCCATTCACTTCCTACTTAGGAAGTTCTTTGTGAAATGTTGCAACCTTGACTTGCTGAACTAAGCGGGGAAAAAATTTGCCCTCTCGGAGGCCAGAGGAACCAGGGAGAGGAAGCTGACCTTGGAATCCCCAGCCAGAAAGCTCAGGAGAGAAAGGAAAGGAGCTTGAGATTGTCCAGCAACTCTGAAGAGGGGGCCAGGCTGACCAGGGTCTCAGTAAGTTAGGGTTCCAGGGCCCAACTACCCAAGCAGGTGGTTTCCAAAGGCAGCCAGGAGCAGGAAATGCTGAAGGATGAACTCAGGTCAAGGCCTAGAGAGCTCCTAAGTCAAAACCAGAAGAGCCAAACCTTTTGGCCGAGGCCCAGGGATGCTGGGTCAGAGAGAAGGACAGAGCTAAGCCGCCAAGTAGACAACATAGGGGCAGGAGAAAGGCCTGGGTTTGGCTGTGAGCAGGTGGTCAGGACCTGAGCTTTGTCCTGATTGGTCTTGGCTGTGGGTCCAAGGTGGGTGGGCCTGGTGTGAAGGCAACTGGTGGGGCCTCAGGGATGCCAGTTCCAGGACCGGCCAGGTACAGTGTGGAAGCAAAGTCCTTCTATCTGGGCTTCCCCCTTGCAAGCTCTTTTGGCTTGTGTGACTCATTCATTTTATTAATGCACTGATCTCGTGTGTGTGTGTGGGTGTGTGTGTGTGTGTGCGCGTGCACGTGCATATGAATGTTGGGGGTGGTTGCTCAGCGGGTCATTCTGCTCTTGATCCTTGAGTCAGTGCTGTCTGACTCACCCCCTCCTGCTCCTCATACTCTTCAAGACCCACTCCCACTTCCTCCAAAACGCGCCCCCCACCACTTCCACCCAGCTCTCCGACCTCCTGCTGCACACGCTTGGCACACATGCTTGCATCTGCGATCAGACCACGTGGCCTGCGCCCTGGAAGACCGTGACTTGTCTCACACTCTGGATTTTCCTGCACCTCCTCCCCCAGGCCTAGCTTAAAGAAAGCACTGAATACAATCCGCATTTGTATTCAGTCTACATTTGCACTCACCACTTGGTCCAACCGAAGAGTTGGCATTGAACCCTCACCCTGAGCCCGGAACTGAGGGTATGGCCCCCTGTTGCTCAGGAGGAAGTGTAGCACTTTTCACTCTGCCTTGGGATGGTCTGTTTATTTGCTCACTGGACCAGGAGCTCCCAAGAGCAGGAACCCTGTCCTGCTCCTTCACGAATGTGGCCCTGGTATCTAACACAGTGCCTGGCACACTGTAGGTGCTCAGACAACAGAGTCGAATGAATAAATGAATGAGGCTTGAGAGGAGGAGGCTGGAAGGAAGGAGGATGAACTATGGAGGGCTTTGATCTCCCAGTGAAGGTTTCACGGGCTCAGAAGGACTGGCAAGGGAAGGCCCTGGGGTAAGGTCTCCGGCCCTGGGGTAAGGTCTCCGGCCCTGCTGTGGGCCGTCCTCTTTGAGCTTCACAGGCTCCCTGGCCAGGGGCTACTGTGATGTTTTTAATGAGCTGCAGCCTCCAGGCCAGCCCAGTCTTTCCCTGCCCTGGGACCTCAATGCCATGAAATCTGGGAAAGTCAGAGTGGCCCAGCTTTGTTTTACTTTGGGAGGCCAAATCCCACTTGCCTGGTGGTGTCAGACATTTCCTGTGAGCCTAGCCAGGTTTCCCAAGCAGCTGCTGGCCTCTCTCCTGATGGCAACTTGGACAGGCCCTTGGTGTCCAGCTAGAGGGAGTGACATGACTCAGGGGCATTCTAGGAGTGAGAGGGGAGTGCAAAATGTCCAGGAAGGGGAGACACTGCAGGGATTGGTGATGGCCAGAGGCCTCCTGTAGAAGAGCATTAGACAGAGGCCAAGAGACTTGTGTCCCAGAGGAGGATGAGAGGGAGGGGCCAGGAGAGTCTCCGGCAGCAAGCAGCACACCCTACAGAGAGTCAGATGTGGATGATGTTGTTGAGCTGCCACAGGGCTGACTGCAGGGGCTTGGAGATGTCTTCTGAGCCCCAGGTTCAGGCTTGTTCTCCAAGGCTGGGCAGAGGGCCTCCCCACCTGGAAGCAAGAGCCAGGCTGCTGGGGAAGGGCCTTGAGAGATTGCAGAAGGAGGTGGTTACTACAGGCCTTGGAAAACGGTGCTTTATACTAATGCTTCTCAAACTGCTGTGGCATGTGAATTGCCTGGGAACTTAACACACAGCTTCTGATTTGTCAGGTTTGGACTGAGCGCCAGGTCTCAGGTGGTGCTGATGCTGCCGGTCCATGGCCCACACCTTGAATAGTGAGGGTCTGAGCCTAAGCTTTTGGACATCCAAGCTTCCAATCCTGGATTTACCAGTCACACCTGTTGTGTGATATTAGGCAAGGAGCCTAACCTCTCTGAGTCAGTGGTCTCCACCTGATAGGATAGCTGAGAGGATTAAATGAGATCATATGAATAGAGCACTTAGAGTGGGGCCTAATTTCAGTTAGTGCTCAACACCTGTTAGTCATCGGCAGGTTGATTCTCTTTGACATGGAGACTTGAGTGAACAGGAGACTGTGGCAAAGAGCAGACAGAAAACCAGGGTGCATGCCTGTGTGTGCGTGTGTGTCTGTGTGTATGTGTGTGCGCGCATGTGTACAGAGCTACTCTGGAGAGAAGTCAGAGCCCAGACCCAGCCTTAAGGGAGGTGTGACCAGCAGATGCAGCAGTAGCACCAGTGATGCCTGGCTCGGTTGTTCCAGGACTAGTCTTACCAGCCGTGTGGGAGAGGGGGTCAAGGGGAGGTGTTGTGACATTTCTCAGAATGGGAGGGATCTCCCCTGGGTTTGCTCCTTAGCCTGACCTGAGGACTTAGAGCCTAAGCCCTGGGGACATCCTGAGTAGGCTTAGTCAGTACTGGGGCAACAAGGGGTC
The DNA here is from genome assembly GCF_902729225.1 of Pteropus medius. Classification (NCBI taxonomy): domain Eukaryota; kingdom Metazoa; phylum Chordata; class Mammalia; order Chiroptera; family Pteropodidae; genus Pteropus; species Pteropus medius. The sequence continues at coordinate 2,842,376 of NW_024349797.1, read as the reverse complement.
TGGAGGACACTGTTGAGCAGGGAAAGCAGAGGTGTCTGGGGAGCTGTGGACATCATGGTGATGGCTCTCAGTGGGCTTCTCCCCCAGAAGGCCGCCGGAGTCAGCTTTCTTTTTCCTGACCCAGCCTCCCTCCTTCTGGATCTCCTGCTCTCTGTGCTCCTCACCTCTTTATCTCCTGTATTAGTATTCTATGGCTGTCATAACAAATTGCCACAAATTTAGCAGCTTAAAACAATGCAGATGTATTATCCTACGGTTCTATAGGTCACACATCAAACACGGATCTCACGAGGGTGAAGTCAAGGTGTCACATCCAGAGTACCTCGATGCTCTAGGGGAGAATCTGTTTCCTTGATCATTCATATTGTTGGCGGAATTCAGTTTCTTGCAGTTGTAGAACTGGGGTCCCTATTTCCTTGCTGTCTGTCACTTCAGGGTCATTCGTAGCATCCAGAAGCCACTCGCATTCCCTGGCTTGTGGCCACCTGCCTGTCTTCAAAGTTAGCGACTCCTCATATTTTGAATCTTCTCTCTGCTTTCCTCTTCGGCTGAATCTCCCTCACTGACTCCTCTGCCTTCTTCCATTTTTAAGGACCTCTGTGATTCTATGGGCCCCACCCAGATAATCCAGGACAATCTCTTTATTTTAAAGCCAGTTGATTAGCAACCTCAAAGGCACAACATCAAAGGAAAAAGAGCAGGGGAGCCAACGACACCCACCCACTGCAGCCTTTTCCAGCCGGGACCCTCCCCTTGTCAAAGGCTGGTCACCAGGGCAGCCCTACCTGACCTGACCCCCAAAACTTCTGACATCTTTCGGTCAGCTCTCACCACTCGCTCCCCTCACTTGCCCTGCTTCTGCCACACCGGCCAGCTGGTGTTGCCCCAAACATGCCAGAGAGGCTTTCCCCTCAGGGCCCCTCCCTGGAGCACTGTGCTAGTTTCCTAGAGCTGCCATGACAAATTACCACAAACTGAGTGGCTTAAAGCACCAGAAATTTATTCTCTCAGTTTAGAAGGCCAGAAATCCAAAATCAAAGTGTTAGTAGGTTTGTTTCTTCTGGAGATAATGTGTTTCATGCCACTTCCTAGCATCTGGTGGCACCTGGCAATCCTTGGTGTCCCTGTGCTTATAGCTGCATCAACCCTAAGCTCTTCCTTCATTGTCACATGGCCTTCTGTGTGTGTGTGTGTGTGTGTGTGTGTGTGTGTGTGTGTGTGTGTGTTCCAATTGTCAATACTTATATAGCAGGGAGGCACAGTCATTGAATTTAGGGTCCACCCTAATCCAATATGACCTCATGAAACTACAACTAATTATACCCTGCAAAGACCCTATTTCCAAATAAGTTCACATTCACAGGCTGGTTGGGGCGTCAATGATCTTTTTTGGGAGCAACCATTCAACCCAAATCAGACTCTTCCCAGACACTCACATGGCTTCCTTCCCTTCCCTTCTTCCTTCCTTCCTTCCTTCCTTCTTCCTTCCTTCCTTCCTTCCTTCTTTCCTTCCTTCCTTCCTTCCTTCCTTCCCCCTTTAGGTCTTTTCTTCTCAGTTGGACCCTTCGTGTCACCCGGTTTCAAACGGCACACCCCAAACACTCCCTGCCCCCTCCCAAGCTATTTTTCTCCATAGCGCTAATGTCTTATATATTTTACTTATTTATTTGATTTATTGTTTTCTTTACCCCAATCAAATGGCAGGTCCAGGAAGACAGGGGTTTTATCCGTTTTCTTTGCTGCTATATCTTCAGCACCTCAGATATGACTGGCCCAGAGTCAAGTTGAATAAATATGTGTTGAATGCACAGGCTTGGCTGTCTGCCTGCGCTATCTTGTTTGTTTCTCACAACTCCCTGCGGTGCGTTCTCAATGTCCCCATTCTATAAATGAGGCTCAGACAGGTGAGGTCCCACAGCCTGGGACCCAAGCCTGTGCCAAGCTTTTGTCTGTGGGGAAAGGGAGGAAGGGCAGGGGCACTAATGCGGCTCCTGCCAAAAGTCCAGCCGTGGTGGTGAGTGCCAGGGTCACTGAGCACACATGCCTTGTGTGCCTGTGTGTGGGTGGCAGGAGAATGTGCTTCCTCAGAGCAGGACCCCAGCATTATTCAGCTCCCATGTCTCAGCCCCTACCTTGGCCTTCTTGGCACTTCCTGACATGTGACCTTTAACCTGCCGTTGCTGAGTTCGAGCCCATAGGTTTCTCATGGGAGTGCTGTCTCCAGTCACCCTAGGCCATGCCCAGGCCTCCTGACGGGGGGTGGGTATGGGGAGGGACTTTACCCCCAGGAGTGGTCTCTGCCAATCTGGGGGGACATGGTGACCTCTCAGTAGATCACTGCACCTGGAGCCGCTGCAGGGAAGACCCAGGCGTCCCTTCCTGACAGAATGGCAAAGGCTTTCCCAGGAGACTGTTGACCCTGAATCAGAAACAAGGTCCCTGAGGAGAAGGCAGCTGAGCACAAAAGGGATAATGGGAGGTGCAGGGAGGCCACCCCAGTGTGTGTGCCAGAGGGCATTGGGCTTCAGAGTCAGGCAGAATTTAAACCCTGGTATCTACACAAACTAGTTATGCAAGTCACTTCACTGCAATGAAATCAGTTTCTTTGATACTGAAGTTGGAAAACTCATGCCATCTCATAGGGTGATTGAGAGAATCCACGGAAATAATGCAGGTAGAGTGATTGGTAGGGTGTCCGGCATCCATTAAGTCTAATAAATGTGAAATCTCTTACCCTACCCGCCTGTTCCCCATGACAAATCAGTGTAAGATATCCCATTTGCCTGGATAGATTTTTTCCACTCCACTGTCTAGGTGTATAGATGGGGAAACTGAAGCAAGACAAAAGTTGGCAGCTAGATTGTGGGTTGATTCCGGGAACCCAGGAGATCCTACCTCTGGGCCAATCTGAAGGCTCGGTGGGCCCTCTGAACCTGGCTCCTGCTCCAGCCACCTTCCGCCCACCCGCTTCCTCTACTCTGGGCTTCTGCTTGCTCCTTTGGACAACATGACCCCCTATGCATCCTCCCTCCTCATCGCTCAAGTCCCCTGGACCCAAGAGCATTCTCTAATATACCCCTGGTATACAATGAAAGACAAACTTCTGCTAGGGGGACCTGGAGAAGTCCCTTGCCCTCCCTGATCCTCAGTTTCCACATTGGTAAATCAGAGGAATAAAGTGAACCTTCTCTGAGGTCGAGAGTTATTGATCTGAGAAGCTGGCCTCCAGTTTGACCATTTTCTATCCCCAATGGTGAAATGTGCTTTCTTTTCCCCTCTTTATCCGTTCCCAAGGTCGTGGCAAGGACATGGGATGCTTTTCACCAGGGCAGAGCTTAGCTGTCCCTGACAGTCTGGCCTCAAATTCTCCTTGGCAAGGCTGCGATGAGGTTAAGCAGCCTGCACCTTTTGTGCTGTGTCACCTCTTTCTCAGGCCACCGAGTGGGGCCTCCTTGCTGGATGGACTCAAGGCTGTAATCCTAAGTCAAGTTTTCGAGACCTCCGAGAGTTGAGCGCCTTCCTTCTTTTTTCTTTATTTTTCTTTTCCTAGTCTTATTATTTTCTGATTTGTTTTTATAACTTTGAGCCCCAAGCTTGCTCCCCTGAGTTTTTTCTGGAATTTCCCAACCCTTAGAAACTTGACTACACTATTTTGAAAAGACTTAGAATGAGAACACCCAATTTTGCTTCCAAGCTGGGCTACTAACTAGCCTCTCCCATGGATACTTAACTTCACTAAGCCTTAATGTCTTTATCTGTAAAATGGGAAGGATGATTCTTTCCTCCCTAGGTTATTGTGAGGATTAACTAAAGCAATGAGGGCGAGAGGTAGCTTCGTGAACTGTAATGTGCCTTGCAAATACTGGTTATTACCGTTATTCACCAGTCCTGACCATGGGCTGGGGTGTTTGCTAATATCTCTTACACATGAGTGGATTAGTTTCAGGAGGAACTCCTCATTGAGGCCCTCCTTGACCACCTTTTAGAGATTTTAACATTATGGTTAACCTCAGCCGCTGGACACAGCACTAGGAGATGTGCTTTACGTCACGGTCTCTGTGATGGGTCCCCCAACAGTTGTGCAGTGCACAGCCTGTGCAGCTGTATGTGGTGACCCTGGACCTGGCCCCTTCCCGAGAGCGATATGTTTCTCATTTTCCTATTGTTAAATACTGTAAACCTCCAACTTGAGAAGTTCCCTCATTTGACTCACTTTTTATTCCCACAGTACTTTTTATTTTCCACTTTCTAACATGACATATAATTTACTTATTTATTATGTTTATTGTTTGTCTGTTTTTCCCCGACTGTAGTGTGAGCTCCTTGAGGGCAGGAATCTCTGTTTTGTTCACTGACATATCCCAAGCTGCCAGAACAGTGCTTGGCGTATAGTAAGCACTCAATAAATAAATAGCTGCTGAATGAACATCCCTGTCGCAATATATCTCCTGTCGCTGCCTGAAGCAATGACAGTGGTCTTGGGTTTATTCCCTTCTGAGCTGACATTCAGCCCATCCCCTAGCATGTTGTTGGTCAGGAGGGGGCTCTCCCAGTGCTCCCAACAGGTAGGTACCTGCCCACCCTGTGCCCCTGAGCCTCAGGGGTCTGAAGCCAGGGCAGGCTAAGGGCCATGCTTCTCTCCTAAGGGTGAAAAGAGCTGGAGGAGGGCTCAGCAGACACTTGGGAGTGCCAGGAGTTTGGTGCGGGGCTGCAGCAGCTATGGAGGGGTCTCCTCCCAGCTTCTTCTGTTTCTTGGGCCTTAGAAGAGTGCCATGGAGCCCCTCCCTAGGGCTGTGGATTTGGACGAGGAAGGCTCAGAGGGGAGTAGTCACAGGGAAATGCTCACTTGTGGGCCTCCAGCCAGAGCAAACAGAAAGGGTTTTATTGTCCCAAGTCTGAAGTCACAGAAGCCCTGCTGCTACTTTTTGAGAGAGTAGAAGAGACCTGTGTCTCAGCTGAGAACTTCTTTCACTGCCTGCCCCCTCTCCCTGCTGCTTGCAGAGGGTTCTGAAGTGTAGATGGGCCACATAAAGGTTCGTGCTAGGTCCCTGGCACTCAGTCCCTGCTAAGTGCACCCATCCCTGCCCAGGAGAGACCACTTGGAATGACTGGGTGGGTCTGAGCACTCCATTCCCACCAGGAGAAGGAGACAGGCCGTTCCATGTTGGAACTTTCTGTCACTGGTCACATCACCAGGAGATGTCTGTCACTTTGTCCTCTCTATGACAGGCACTCCAGGGATCACGCAGTGTGCAGCCTGTGCAGCTGTGTGTTCTGACCCTGGACTTGGCTTCTTCCCAAAGGGAAGTGTCTACCATTTCCTCCACGAAGCACATTGCTTCAAGGCAGTCCTCTCCAGTTCCACTGGGCTGCTGAGGTTTCTCTAAAAGGAAGGTGAACCTCTGGGGCCTTGTAGAGTGTTAATGGTACCTCCCCACCCTACATAAATACCTGAGAGCCATGGAGCTCAGGGCCTGGGCAGGGCCGTAGCTGGCCTGAGGGTACCTGTGTAAAGTGATGGAGAAATGTACAAGACTCTTCCTCTTCTAATTCTCCTTCTTCATCATCTCCATCCCAAGAATTTGTTGTTCCCTGCTATGTTTCATACACTGCACTAGACACTCTGCCCTCCTCTCTCCTCTCCTTGTCACACACCAAAGTCACCAGCTCAGTGACACGCAGAAGGTGGATATCGCACAAGTGTCTTTTGGCCAATTGTGTTAAGTCCAAGTAGCAGCGTATAAATAGAGTGGGGTGCAAAGCTGCACCTGCCACTGGGACGAGGGCAGGCACCCAGGAGCAGAGAGGCGGGGAGGCTCCCAGTGCCCACCACAGCCCTGATCCTTGCCTCACCGAAATGGGGCGTCCAGAATCGTGGTTACTGTGGTGAATGTTTGGGTCAGGACTGGGTGGGATTAAGGTTGTGGTTGAAGTGACATCCTATTTCACAGTAGGGTGGTGGTTAGGGAAACTTTATGTGGTATTAGAATGAGATTTTAACCTTAGTGTTGGGTGAGGGTCAGGTTAGGCTTGGGTCAGGCTTGGATTAGGGTTATGTCACAGTAGAATGTAGGACTGTGGGTTTTTGAGAGTGAAATGGTTATCATTTTAACCTACCATTTATGAGCCTTATTGAGTGAGCTGCCCCAACTGTTTGAGGCATTTTACAGGCATCACCTAATTTAATACTGGGGACAATGCAACATAGTGGTTAAGAGTGTGTGTCATGAGTCAGACCTCAGTTTTGTCTGATTCTGTTGCTTCTTCAATTCCCCGCATCTCAGTATAAATTGATAATGCTAATACGGGCCAGAAAAAAAAAAAATATATATATATAAGGTTGCAGTCAGAATAAAATAAAAGTGGATAATGTGCTGAGCCACATAGCTAAGTGCTCACTACTCGATAGCTGATACTCTTTCTTATCTGTATCGGTCAGAATTCCAGCAGGAAACAGATAGCACACTCAATGGGGACCGTTTAATAAAAGGTCTATTGGCAAAGGCATAGACAGGGTTATGGGAAACAGCAAAGGCTGGCAGGTACCCCAGGAGTGGTGTAGGGAAGCCCTCAACCCTCCAGGTCTAAAGGGGCCAGGGGCCAGGGGTTACTGGAACCCAGAGTGGCTCCAGCCATAGGAGAGGGCCATGACAGAGCTGTGGCCTCTGGTAGAGGAACATGGCCACTGCCCACCTGCAGTGGCCCATGAAGAGAGAGCCAGGAGAATAGATACCTCCACTCTCTCTGCCTCTTGCTGGGGTCCCACGTGGACGGGAGCAAGTGAAAGATCTCCAGCATGTTAACCTGTGCTCTCAACGACCCTGTGAAGAGGATACTCCTGTTAGCCGCACTCCACAATGAGAAAACTGAGAGAGAGTGACTGCAGCCCAGCTCTGCTCAAGACTCCAGGACCTGGGCCTGCAGCCGTTTTGCTCAACAGATCCTAGAGCAGGTGAGCTCAGGCGAGTGCAGACCAGCAAGCCTGGTGTGGGAGTTGCAGAGGACTAGGTCAGGCATGGCATCTAATGTCTTTTCAGGCAACTACAGAAACCTGACAAGAGCCTGGAGCAGCATTCCCCATGGCCATGTGTGAGGAGTAAAGGGAGCTTGTTGGGGTCATTAAAACGTTAATGTATGCAGTTGCCAGCATCCGACTTAAAAAAAAATAGTAACAACAAACATTTCAAGCTTGTGGCTGTACTCATAGCATTTAACTGACCTAAATCCTCTAGGATTTTTGTTTAAAAGGAAAGGGTTAGGGAGAGATGAAGCAAGAAAGGAATGGAAAGACAGTCTGTGCTCTTTTTCAGATGCCCCAGGGAAGGTCTGTCCCATCCGGTTGCTTTGTACAGAATTGTGGCTGCTCAGTAAATGCCACTCTCTGGATTAGTGTGTGTGTGTGTGTGTGTGTGTGTGTGTGTGTGTGTGTGTGTGTGTGTGTGTGAGAGAGAGAGAGACAGAGACAGAGGCAGAGACAGGGCGGAGACAGAGACCGGAGACAGAGACGGGAGGACAGGAGCGAGACAGAGACAGAGTCAGGCAGACATGCCGCATGGGTGGAAAGCTGCTGAGAGAACACGCCTCAAAAATCATAATGGAGATTTTTCAGGCCCTGTGAATTTTCCTTTTGAGCTCAATGTTTTCAAATATATATTAGGCTTCATCTCTTGTTCACAATGTAGAGGAGGTTTCTGATTTATGGGTCCAGTAGTTTTTCCAGTTACGTGATGTTTACATCTGCCACCAGTTAACTAATTTGGCACTGTCAGAAAAGGCACTGTAAGTTTCCCAGGTGAAACTCACTTTACCACAGTAGAGTGGGACAGTTGGCCCTCTGTATCTGTGGGTTCCATATCCCTGGATTCAACCAACTGCAGAGCAAAAACATTCAGAAAAAAATGTTACGTTGTTGCTGACATGTACTATGTAGTTAGGCCTATGCATCTGTCCTGAACACACACAGACATTTTTCTTGTCATCATTCCTAAATAATGCAGCATAACAACCATTTACATAGCATTTACATTATATTTGGTAATATAAGTAATCTAGATATGATTTAAACTAAATGGGAGAATATGGGTAGGTTATATGCAAGTACGATGCCATTTTATGTAAGGGCTTGGGCATCCATGGATTTTGGTCTGTCGGTTGCCTGGAGTCAGTTGGGGGGAGGACCAATTCCCCATGGATATAGAGGGAGGACTGTATTTTGATAACAGTAATAAAAAGAAGACTCTGAAATGTATACTTGTTTCCACTCGTGGAACTGAGTCCATGTCTCAGCATTCCTCCTCATCACCCCACAATCACCGGCTCAGCTGTGTGCACACGTATGTGTACACACACCCTCCACCTCTGATGAGGGGCTAGGGGGAAGGTTGAAGCCTTGTAGGATAATTTCCCAGAAAAAGATTAGAAAGGGAAATGGGTTAACTGTAAAGTCATCTAATGACCATGGTTGTAAGATTGGCTGCTTAGGACCCAGAGGGATGTGAGTGTCCATCTCTCTGTCTGTCTGCAGATGACATACTGAAGATTGCTAAATGATTTCCAATAACAAAATGTGGAAACACATACTTCCTTTGTTAGCCACATAGCTGTGGTTTTGTGTCCATGATTCATTGTGGAAGTGAGTAGCTGTAACAGGCATTTTGTGGGTTTTTTTTCTTTTTTCTCCTAAAAAAATATTTGTGAAAGGTCTAAAATTCAATGAAGTCCAGTGCTTTTTGAAAAGAAAAATCCCCATTCCTTGCAAAAGGAAGATTGCAAATCAAAACCTCTGGGGCTACAACATTTCTGCTTCCAGCCAGACACCTACACTGCATTTTCCTCCTGGAGCCTCAGTCCCTGACTACCACCTAACATGTCCACCCACATGTGCACCCAGCGGAGTGTGGAAGATTGCATCAGAAGCCTCTCAAGGGATTCTGGTTTTGCGAGGGAGTGGGGGTGTCCTCTTGAGACCCCAGCCAAGCCACACCCTTGGGAAACAAATTGATTCCATATTTCTTCCTTTTTTTGAGGTTCTGGGTCAAGGTCAGAGCCCCTAGAGCAGGCAGTAGTGTGTGAAGGAAGAATTGTGAAATTATTTATGTCTTATAGTTAGACAACTCTGGATTTGAATCTCAGCTCTACCACTTAAAAACTATGCTGCCTAGAGCAAGTGGTTTAACCTCATGAGCCTCAGTTTCCTCATCTGTAAAGTGAGGATAACTATCACTACTTTATAGAATTGTCAGGAGGATTTATAAGTATATGCAAATACTTCTGGCACCTTTTAGGTGTTCTATGAATGGCATCCACTCTTATTGGTCTCTAGACTCTGGGGTTATCTGAGTATTTTGTTTCCATCAGAAAAGCAGCAGCGATAACTAGAAACTCTGGGAGTTTGTCCAGACCCCTTGATGGTGTTTCTGGTCCCGGTGAGGTTTCCTGTCATGGCCAAGGGAGAGCAGCAGGGTAGGGAATGTCATTCGCCAATGACAGACATAGCTCAGGCCCAGAGACTCTGCCCCAGCACTTCTCTGCTGGTGGTGATCCTGGGCAGGCTAACAGCCTTTCCGTGCTTCAATTTTCTCTTCCGTAAAATGGAGGACAATAGTTCCTACAGCAAAGAGTTGTTTGCACTCATCAAGTGAAGCATCAAATGTAAAGGGCCTAGAAAAATAAAAAACGAAATGCTTGTAGTGGATGCCTGGCACATGACGGGTTGGTAGGTTTGGGCTGCTACACGGCTGAGAGAAGGCTTGTCAGGTTGTGGTCTCGGTTCTTGTAGAAATCTTTTGTTTATGGTCCTGGGGCAGAGTTTCAGCTCCTAGAAGAGCAGGCTGGCTTCAGGCTGCCAGGGCTTTGACCTGCACTTGAGAGTGTATCCTTGACCCAGGCCCCCTGCTATCTTTGTCTACAATGGGCCTGTCCAGGCAGGACCAGGTGAGGGGTAAACTCATCTGAAGTCATAGGCCTGTGTTTGCTATCCGATAAGGCAGGCCTGCTCAGCTTTGTGTGTGTGTGTGCATGTGTGTGTTTTGAGGCAAGGCAAGGATAGTATTATGAAGTGGTCAGGGTTCTCGAAGACCCGCGAGCTGAGAACTCAAGAGTTTGGGAAACTGGCATCTCATGCCAGTTTGGTGGTGGAGAGATGCCCATTTACCAAGCTCTCCACGGCTTTGGGAAGTAGTCCTAGCTCTACCCGCTCAGCCTAAAGGTTCTTCCTCTCCTCCCTCCTCCTCTAATCTCCTGGAGCCCTTGCCAGGTGTCCGCAGACCCTGACTTGTGTTTTCACTCCTTTTCAATGGCTTCACCTCTCCAACGACTTCCTTTTTTGTGTGCTTTTTTGTAACTCATCCTGCGCCACTCATAGCAGCTTGCAGCCGGAGTTGGGGGGCAGTATGCTGAGCTTGAGATTCCAGTAGACCTGGGTTCGAATCCTGAGTTTTGCCATTCCTGAGACAGGTGAGCTAGGACCAGCTACTTACCTTCTGCACCCTGCCAACGTCTCATCGCTGCTACGGGGATAATGAGGCCTGCCTCCTAGGGCATGGGGTGGGGGGAACCTTTCCAAGGGATGTTCATTCTCTGCCTGGTGCTCAGTAAACAGAGCAGTTATTTGATCAAGGTCGTTGTGTATGGAATGCTGTGGCTCCAGAGACTTCACTTCCTTACTCCTGCCGCCCACTCGGGGCCACAAACACCCTGAGAAGGCCTCTGGGAATGGTCCAGACGGGACAAGTGAGTGAGGGGAGCACTTTTAATCGGAGGATGTGGGCAATAGGGGCAGGCAGGGGGGATCCAGGGAGTTTTGACATAATCATCATCCTAAGAGACCATTTTTGCCCTTATTACTTCCTGGTAAAAACACCTTCCTTCAAGGCTTCCCTTTTAAACCCAAGATCCACAGGATAAGGGCTGGACTCTTGGTGCTACAGCTTAGTTCCAAAGCATAGTTCTCAAACTGCCATATAGTGCAGAGGTTTAAAGTACAGGCTGGAACCAGAATATCTGCAGGCTGTGTTTGATTCCCAATTCTGTTAGTCGTTGGCTGTGTGACCTTAGGCAAGTTGCCTAGCTTCTCTGTGCCTCATCAGTAAAATAGAGATATGTAATAAGAATACCTACCTCCTAATCTTAATAATGATTAAATTAGTCAATGTATATAAAGTGCTTAGAATAGTGCCCGACACATAATAAGCACTATGTAGCTATTTGCTATTATTTACTGTCCCCCTTGGCCCCTCCCACTTTTCCTTTAACCAGACAGGCCTTCTTCTCTTTGAACAGCGCCACCAGCACATTTCTGAATCAGTCCCTTCAAGCCAAGCTTATGGTTCTCTTTACCTTGGGTAGACTCTGCTCTCCCACCTCTTCCTCGAATACAACCTCTAGAAAACTTTCCCAGGCATCCTGCCGTGAGATCAGGCACTTGCTGCTTTTCCGCTCTTGGACCGTTATGAAACATCATGCTCAGGGTCTTCTGCTGGGGCTGCTGTGCATGGGTGTATGTGTTGGGCTCTGCACCAAGGTGCTGGTCAGGGGATGAATGGGGCTAAAAGCTAGCCTGCATTCTGCTCACCCAGCCCTGGCACCATGTAATGCCAGCCTGGAAGAAGTCGGGCAGCTTCTGTAAACTGGCAGCCCAGAGGGGGCCTCTTTCCTAGTTCACACAAAAGGACCAGGTGTGCTAGGCCTCCCCTGCCCCTGACTCCCCGTCTGGATTGTAATTTCCCAGTAGGCTAGACATCTTTCCCACAGTGCCCATGTGGGACCATGCACCTTATAAGGTGCTCTAAGTGCACCTTGCAAGTACTTGCATGATGAATTCATGCCATCCAGGGCTCCTCCTCCAGCCCAGCTGACAGGTGTTCCTGGGGGAACTTGGAGACAAAGGCTTCAGACCACCTGCTGGCCCCCCTGGCTGTGGAGGAGGCCCAGCCAGGGATAGGGAGATGGTTCCAGGGAGACGAGAGATCTGGGAGAAGCCACAGAGAAGTTCAAAGTTCAAGTGATAAATATTTGGGGGACAGCGGCTGTGTTCCCAGTGCTGTGATGACTCTACGGAGAATACAAGGAGGGTAAGACCCAATCCCTTCCCTTCCTCTCTGGGAGTTCTGTGTCCCTGGTCAAGCTACAGCCCTTTGAGTGGTCTCCTGGGCCCAGAAGGAGGCAGAGGTGCTCTTGGAGGGGCCCTTTCTCCTGGTGAGAGGGAGAGGGTGATTGCCCCAGCTGTCTGACACATGTGCAGGCTAGGTAGAAAATGAAGGGCGGTTCCTAGGGCCCTCAGAAGCCCCTCGGGGTGACTGCTCCTCCCATCTCTGCTCCCTGAGGTGCCCCAGGCTTCATCCTAGGGCCTGGGCAGCCTCTCTAGCTTTCTTGTGCTGCTCCCTTAACATCCAAAGGGAAAAAAGACGATGTAGTTTCAAGGGGCAAGGACTTGGCAGCCTGGCAGCCTACAAGGCAGGCTGCTCAGGGGAAAAGTGTTCACAGTTGATGGAGGCACGAGGAGTCTGGAGGGTGGAGAGCAATGAGGCTCAGAGGGGCCTCTGGACCCTTGGGAGACTGAGGCAGCACCTACTTTCAGGGCTGCTGTACAGGGCTGCTGTACTGAGGAACAGGCCTCGGTGCCCCCCAGACATGCAGGGCTCTGTCCACCTTATTTACCTACAAGGAAACAGGGGTGCTGTGTTCCCTCCTGAGTAGGAGAGACTCTCCCAGGGTTCTTCTCCCTCTACACCCCAACCCTGCTGGGGGCATCCCCTGGGGTCTCTGTGCAGGAGCTCCAAATCTCTCAGACCAGGGCGTGGCAGAAGAAGGAGCTGAACTTCAGAGCAGGGGGAATTGACTCATAGGCAGCCGGACAGGGCGGGGTGGGGGCCTTGGGTTGACCAATGAGGCCATGGGGTTTGGACAAATGGGCACAGAAGGATCAGCAGCAGGAGAGCTCTTGTGACGCTTGAGGAAGACTGGCTCTGGGCCCTTTCAGGGAGGCACCAAGGAGTGAGGGTGCTGGTGTTGAGGATGCTACATCAGTGTGTGAGGCAGCAGGCGGGGCTGGGTCCTCCAGGCACTGCACACCGAGCAACCACCCCACTGGTCTCTCAGAAGTTATGGACAGGGACCCTGCTCTCAGCAGGATTGCTTGTGGCTTCCTGTCTGGCATACGGGGACTGGGAATTCCCTTCTGTCTTGCTGCTCTCTCCCCCTCCCCCTCCTACCTTCCCAGCCGCCCCTTGTCAGCTGCCTTCACAGCCTCTTCCTCTGTCTGTCTCTCAAGTGTTGGTGCTCCCCCAACCTCCTCCTCTACTTTTCCTTATTCTCTCTCTAATACTATATTTCCCAGTGTTTAAGTGTCAGAGCACCTGGAAGTCATAAGAAATACCATAAACTATTAATGTAATTAATTCCACGATTAGAGCTGGGGACAGTTTTATTAGCAGAAACTATGACGATCGTCTGTGTGTGCAGAATAAAAACCCAGCTATAGGCACACGCACGTATCCAAGAGAAGAACAAGCCGTCAAGTGAAGTGCAATGGCCTGTTGCCACGTTTTTCCGTTAATATTCATTTATGGCTTGTTCATTTGTCTTATCGTGTGCTAAGTGGCAGACAAGTGGTAGCAAGCGCCAAAGGTTGGAGACGAATTGATGGGCGCATAAGTCATAACTGAGACCAGTCTGTTCATTAACACATTTCCCCCCGACTTTGGGAAGTGTCAGTGGGGTTAACACCTCAGTCCAGTAGTGAAAGGAACTCTGAAGTGTGGTTTGTTCTGCACACTCTCCCTGAGTCATATCCTCCCTCCTTAACTCTGTAACCACTGCCTTTACACTTGACTCCCCTACCTCATCTTCGACTGCAGCTCCAGTCTCTCCCCTGAATGCTGCCTCCTGGACGTTTCCATCTGGAGACCCATCCCAAGGACCTCAACACTTTTCATGTCCAAAACTAAGCCACTTCTTGACTCTCTTGCGGTGGGATCTTGGCTCCTGGAACCCCTCTGGCCCTTTTGTCTAAGTCACAGCTGAGAACTCTCTCTATGTCTTTGAATCCATGCCTCCTTCTTTGTCCCATCCATGATCCCTGTAGCCTAGACCATAGCCCAAACCTTCCACTGGTCTCCAGCACTCCCCCATCTGGTCCATCCACTAGTAATCCACTCGGGTAATCTTTCACCAGAGTAATAATCATTTTAAAAGGCCCATCTATCATGTCCTAGATCTGCTTAAAGACTGTGAGCATCTCAAGGCTAATATGTGGCTCCCCCTGTGCCTCCACACCTTTGCTGAGGTGCTGGTCCCTTTGCTCAGCCTCCATTTGAACAGAGAGGATCTTTGCCATTCGTGGACCTCAGTGCCCGGCATGTGGCAGGCACTCAGCAAGTGCTTCTTGAATGAGTAAAAGACGGTGAGCTGCTCCAAAATCTTCAGGGACTCCTTCTTACCCATTCAGTACAGCCTAGACACTTCCCTGGTATTTCAGGCCCTTCACCATATGGACCAGAACTGTTTTTCTTACCCCTCAAAGCCTCAGTGTCTTCATCTGTAAAATAACGATAAAGAAATAAACACCTGAGTGGTTTTAGGATGAAGCCTGGTTTTGTAACCTTGCCTCTGCACCTGGGAGTTCTACAACCTTTGGCAAGGCATACAACCTCCCTACCCTCTGCTTTCTTGACTATCAAATGGGGATAATAAGTAACTCTTAGGGTCATGGAGAGGCCCACGTGAGATAATGCATGCGACCTGCATTATTGGCACAGAACCTGGCACAGAGTCAACATTCACTTCTTTGTAGTTCTAGGTTGGTTATTTCCCATCTATCCACTTCCCACTGTTATTAATTCCCAGGGTACCCTTCCAAGGTTGCTTTATGAATATGCAAATAAATGCAACAGGTGTCCTTATTTTCTCTATTTTTACACAAAAGTTTACATGTCCCACATTAGGAGTCAGCAAACTTTTTTTGTAAAAGGCCAGATAGTAAATATTTTAGGCTTTGAACGACATGATTTCTGTAGCTACTCACCTTTGTCATAGAGGAAAAGCAGTCATAAACAATGAGTGTGGCTGTGTTCCAATTAACTTTATAAAAATTAAATTTGATTTTCATATCACTTTCTCATGTCGTGAAACTTTATTCTTCTTTAGGTTTTTTTCTACTACTTAAAAATATAAAAAGCCATTGTTAGGTTACAGTCTGTACAAACATAGTCGGCTGGATTTGGCCTTTTTTTTTATTTTTCAATATATCTTGGAGAGCTTTTACCATGGATAAGAAGGAGCTGCTTCTTTCTGTTTTGAGGACATATGACTTCATCCTGTAGATGTATCCTAGTTTGTTTGACCAAACCACTGCTGAAGGACTCTTAAGTTGTTTCTATTCTTTACAAAATATTTTGCTATTACAAAATAGTGCTGTTATGAATAATCGTGTCCATCCATCTTTTTTTTTTGACATTTACAAGTGTTTTAGGTCAGATTCCCCTAGAGATGGAGTTGGAAAATGGATTTGGGTGTGTGTGATTTATTCAGGGAGTGCTAAGTGAGTGACGGAAGCAGAATGGAAAGGTGGAGACAGCCAAGCAAGGATTGTTCCCTGGGAAATCATCCAAGGCCTGAGTGAGGGTGGAGCTTGCAGAGTTGTCCTACCTTGAGGCAAGGGAGTAGAGCTTTTGAACTTCTGGTTCAGGTAGTCATTGGCTTAGTTGTCAAGGTGGTGGGAGAAGCTTGTCAAGTGGTTACCGACAGCCAAGTGTAGGACTCAGAAGAAGCCAGTGGAGGGAGCACCAGCTGCAGAGGGGACCTGAGCTTGTCTGCAGCAGCACCCACCACAGAAAGTTTACCTGCAGCATAGTCTCGAACTAGAGGGGCAAAGCGTAAGATGCAGTGTGGTGTGGCTAGACTGCCAAATTGCCGTCCATAAGGGCTGTATCAATTTACATTTCTACCAGCAACATCTGAGAGTGCCTACTTCAGCACAGTCTTGCCAAATTAGTCTATTATTAAACTTTTGGATTTTTGCTAATCTGATGGATTAAAAAATGCTACATCACAGTATTTTTCATTTGCACATCTTTTCGAATAGAAAGGTTGAGCATATTTTCATGTGTTTAAAAACATTCGTGTCGTTGTGGGTTTTTTTTTCTGTCAACTATTCATATTCCTTTGTTGATTTTCCCTTTAGGGCTATTGGTCTGGTTTGGTTTGTTTTGTTGTTTGTTTCTAAGAGTTCTTTATATATTATGGAAATTGGTCGTTTGTCTGTGATTTGAGTTGCACATATTTTTCCAATTTTTTCATTTGTTTTTTTACTTTATTTTAGGTAGTTTTGGCCAAGCAGAGGTTTTTGATCATAGGATTGATTGGACAAATAAATAATATATGATGTAAAACACCTAGCGTGAGGTCTGCTGCCTGGTGGGCATCGATGGATGTTACCTTCCTTCCTTGCACACACTCCCCCATTCCGTGCTTTATCCAACTATGCTCATTCTTGTTCCTTAAATATGGTCCAGATTTCCTACCTCCGTGCATTCTCTTATGTTATTTTTCTTATCTGAATGTCTTCCTTCTCTCTTTAGACTGTAAAAATCCTACCCATCTCTTAATTGGATAGCTCAAATGTCATAGTCTTACTTATATCTGGATTCCTATACCTCCGTTGGCCACCATAGTCCACCTTGGATCCTGGTTATTTACACACATTTAACATGCTTTTCCTAAGCCTCAGTTTCCTTATCTATACCATGGAGTCGCTAGAGATTTATTTTTATTACAAAATGATGCATGTTTACCATAAAAAATTTTTACTGAAAAAATTTCACAAATGTAGAAACATGTAAAGTTTAAAACAGTAGTTACACATACACAGACACTCTCGTTCCCCACAGGTTCCCCACAGGCAGTCACAGTTTACAGCTTGTTCAGACCTTTCCTATCTATGCCTATATAAATATCTACGGCGGGGAGAGGGAGAAGTTTTTCTTTAAACACAAAACTGGAAGCATACTATCCATATTATTCTGCAACTTGCTTTTTGTTATTTGGTACAATAACATGAATAAGATGATGCATTTAAAGCACCTGGCTCAGTGCTCAATAAACTGTAGCTGTAACTGTTCTATATACCTTGTAGTGGTTTTTAATTTTTTTTTCAATTTTTCAATTACAGTTGATATAAAATGTTATATTAGTTTCAGGTGTACGACATAGTGATTAGACATCTGTATAACTTATGAAGCGATCACCCCAATAAGTCTAATACCCATCTGACACCATACATAGTTATTATAATATTATTGACTATATTCTCTATGCTGTACTTTACATCCCTGTGACTATTTCTATAATTGGCAATTGTACTTCTTAATCCCTTTCCACTTTTCGCCCATCCCCCAAAGCCCCTCCTATCTAGCGACCATCAAAATGTTCTCTGTATCTATGAGTTTGTTTCTGTTTGTTTATTCATTTATTTTGTTTTTCTTAATTCTACATATAAATGAAATAATATGATATTTGTCTTTCTCTGACTTATTTCGCTTAGCATAATGCCCTCTAGGTCCATCCATGTTGTCGCAAATGGCAAGATTTTATTCCTTTTTATGGCTGAGTAATATTCCATTGCATAAATGTACCATTTCTTTATCCATTCATCTATTGATGAACACTTAGATTGCATCCATATCTTGGCTATTGTAAATAATGCTGCAATGAATATATGGATTCACATGTCTTTTGAATTCGTGTTTTGGGTTCCTTCGGATTAATACCCAGAAGTGGAATTATGGGGTTCTTCTTTGTCTCTTGTTATGATCTTTGTTTTAAAGTCTGTTTTGCCTGGTACACATATTGCTACCCCAGACTTTTTGTTTGTTTCTATTTTCATATCTTTTTCTATCCCTTTACTTTTAGTCTCTGTGTGTCTTTCAATCTTAAGTGAGTCTCTTGGAGACAGCATATGTAGGGGTCTTGTTTTCTTATCCATTCGGTCACCCTAAGTCTTTTGATTGAAGTATTTAATCCATTTACATTTAAAGTAATGGTTGATAATTGTGTAGTTATTGCCATTTTATTAGTCATATATTTTTATTTTTTTCCTTCTTCTTCGTAACCTTTTTTCGTAATATTGATTTGGTGGTGATGAACTTCTTTAGCTTTTTCTTGTCTGGGATATAGTGATGTTTTTAAATGTTCTTTTGGCAGCAGAATACTTATCAAATGAAACAGTATATGGAAACCCATTTATAAATGAGATAGAGTGGAGCCGCCAGGCTGGGGTGAACGTGGGTGGGGTAGAGGGCATGGAACCTCTGACCCTTTCGTCTTCTCATCACTGTTTGAAAACCTCGCTGTGTTGGGCAGGGTTTGGGCACATTCTATTTAGCAGAGTGGCATCATTATGGGATATACTGTCCAGGCAGTTTTCCCTTGGGCCTGAAGATGAAAAGCCAGCTGGGATGAAAAGTTTTTCTTCCAAACTGGGTTGAAAGAGCCTGTGAGTCCTCAGGTAGGTGCAGATCTTGGTAGATCGCGTGGCCCAGTGGCTCCTCCATGGCTCAATGCTGCTCTGTGATGGAGTTTTCATTGGTCCATGAAGAAGAGAAGAAAATAAAGTCAATGTGGTGAGATTTGCATAAAGTTAAGCTTAATCAGATGTTTCTTTTTGGTACTGATGCCTTTTCTTTCATGAAATGATGGTGGTAATAACTAGAAGTGTGTGTGTGAGTGTATGTGTGTGTGTCTCACCTAAATAACAAGTTGGCAACTTTATGTTGGTCCCCTAAATTATTTCAAAATTTTATTGATTCATGAAATCTCGAAGTCTAGAGATGGCTGTTCTGGTCCATTGTGGCAGCTTTGCCAGGACTTTCCTGGAGTGATCCTAGAGTGACAGAAAGTCCTATTCTTGTGCCAGGTGAGTCTGAGAGCTGCTCTCACTTGATGACATTGAAGCAGCTCTTGCAGGGCTGAAAGTGGACAGAGCCTCTCCCAGGGGCTGTGGTCCAAGAAAGTCTCCTTCACAGTGAGGTTCTTGCTTGCCTTTGTTGCCACCACTCTCTTGTCCTTAAGAGGGGGCATGGCTTCTTGGGACCACTGAGCCAAACATGGTGCCAGACTTTTCTCTCGAGGTTCCACAACCTAACTGAGACTAGGATGGGATATGCAACTAGAACTTTACTAAAGTCTTATGATTCACTTAAGAGGAATGAGCGCAAAGATAACACAAGGCCATATGCCTGTGCTTATGAGCCCCACAGCTCCCAATCTCCACCCAGTCCTAGCTGTCTTCTAAGTGGTGATGGCAGAAGAACCATCTGAAGTCCCCCAGGGGACCCACAGCCCTCAGGACATGGAGACTCTTCTTGCCCATCTCCAAGGACAGGCTGGGGTTTATGAAGGGAGGTGACAGTTTCCTTATAGGCATGCTTTCAGTATAAGAGGTAGAACCTGTCAAAGAATGAGGGGCTTCCTCCTTTGCTCTATTGTCTCTCAGAAGCCATGACTTTTTGATTTCTGTCATTTAACCCCAAATCCCCATCACAGCAGTTGATGACAATAGATTGGGCTCAGAGGTTCTGATTGTTAAAAATGTGTTGACACCAGATTAGACACTTGGCTCTTTACAATAAGGATGCTTGGAAAGCATAAAAGTTTGTTTTTTGGAGTCTTTTATTCCCTTTAGAAGAAGGAATTTTTTGTGGCTTGGGGAAAGAAATTGTCTGAACTGTATCTAGCACTTTTTTTTTTCTTTGTTCATGTGATTTTAAAAGTCTGGCATAGTTTTCAACTTGTAACCATTTACTTATATTTGCAAAATAATCATATGGTATCCCTAGCCCTTTTAGTCCTCATAATAACCCATTGAGGTAGGTGTCCCTATTCCGCTTTTACTGATGAGGAATCTGAGGCTCAGGGGAACTAAGTGACTTGCTCAACCCAAACTCCTAGTAAGAGGCAGAACTGACATTTGCCTGGCCCAAATCTTGTCCTCTCTTCTCTGAACAGCTAGGTCCTATCTATAGCTAGGGAATACATAAGTTCCTCTGTTTTCTTCTCTGTCACGTTAAACACTGGCTCTTAAGGGATTTGAACTCAGGAATCTTGGGGCCAATAGCATTGAGTTCTAGTTAGAGAAAAAGGTGATGACAGCAATAACAACAATGACAACAAACCACCAAGAAAGAACCCTCTGAATTTCCATCTTGACCAGATTGGAGAACTCTTTGTGAGGGTCAAGTTCAAAAAAGTGCCAGGTGGTCTGGGCAGAACATAAGTTACTCCCTTCACCTCTCTAGGGTACTTTGTGGTGTTGACACTAAGCTGATCCATGGCATCAGCCTTGCAACACCAGGAGGAGACTCCCACTGACCCACCAGCTTGCCCGCCTCATTTTCAAGCACTCTCTTGGAAGCTGTCAAAAGGACTGTGTTTTCTGGGGCTGCCGGTTGTGCTGACCTTCTCCTGGGAACAAGGAGCAGTTACCTGACGTTTAGGCTCCTAATTCTGCAGTACCACTCCCAGAGCTTCTAGGGTGGCTAACAGGATCTCTTTCCCACTTTAGCCCTGAAGCTTGGGGAGCAGGGTGAGGCATGGTTGGGACCTACTGGGATGAGTATTTGCTGCTGGTGGCACTGTGGGGAAGAGGAGCACCGAAGCTCATGGGAGCCAAATCCTGGCCAGTGGGGCTGGGGAGGAGCACAGGGCGCTAGGCTCTCATCTCTCCTGGTTTGGACTCTGTCAGGAAAGGAACTGGAGTAGGGATGGCGGAGGGAGAGAATCCCAGGACCTTATCTCACTTAAGCAAGGAATCCAGGCTAGGGGTGGGGCTGACTAGGGGAAGGAGAACACTCCAGGCCTGAGTGGATGCTTCTAGGCTGAACATCCATCATGGTCTGAGCTGGGTTCTTGGGGAGCACAGGAATCAGGCTGCCCCGGTTTGGAATTCCAGGCCCTGATTTACCTGTTGTATACCATCGAGCAAGTGATTACTCTCTCCACTTTAGTGTCTACGGTGTATGCATACCCACCACAGTCCAGACACTGTCATGAATACAGTGGTTCATATACACTGTGACAGTGACAGCATTTACAACGGAGGCTACCTTATAGAATGACCTACCTAATAATGAACATGTGAAGAACTCATTCAAATTTATGAGACAAATAACTCAAGTAGTTAAGATATCAAAGGATGTGAGTAGAAAAACTTTGCAAGTGCTAAATAGATGTATGAAAAAACTTTCAACCTCAGAAGTAATGAAAAAGGGAGATAAATGCAACACTGAAGTATTATTTTATGCTTATTCAATTAACAAAGTATAAGAATATTAATAATATGCTATGCTGGTGAGATTGTACTCTAAGTAGCACATTTATACATTTCGATGCAACTCTTTTGGAAAGCGACACACCAGTGTGTACTTACAGCCATAAATGTTTGTAACCTTTGATATTGTCATTCTAGTCCACCGAATTAATCCTAAAATAATAATCCTTTCAAAATGTTTATTATTCGAATTTTTTTGAAATATACAGAATAAAATAGAATGTTATAATGAAACCTCCACTACTAAAGGAGTATTTTAACACAAGAAAAAAGCCACATGAGTGAAATATCCAGTCAAAAATGAAAAAAATTTAAATTTGTAACAGAATGTCTGAATAAATCATGATTTTTCTTCATGTAGACTATTATATAGCAATTAATATGATAAATATAAAAATTATGGAATCGTATAA
Source organism: Pteropus medius (assembly GCF_902729225.1). Classification (NCBI taxonomy): domain Eukaryota; kingdom Metazoa; phylum Chordata; class Mammalia; order Chiroptera; family Pteropodidae; genus Pteropus; species Pteropus medius. The sequence continues at coordinate 2,820,641 of NW_024349797.1, read as the reverse complement.
AGTATGATCTAATGCTAAGTGAAAAATCAGAATTCTGAATTGTATCTACGGATGATGACAATATATAAGAACGTATACCGGAGCAAAGGTTGAAAGGAAGTATGCAAAAGTATTTGCTCTGCTAGGGTGGGGGATGATGGATTCATTTTTTTCTCCTTGAATATTGTTGTTATATTATTTTTATACTAAAATTAATGAACGGGATATTCTAGGCTTCGGCCCAAGTCAGTCTGTGAATGGGGATTTGTTGGGCGCCTATTCCACAGGCAATTTGTGTGAAGGGTTGCATTAAGAAATGGCAGGGGCTAAGCATAGGCCACAGTTTGAGGGCACGGGTTGCTTCATAAGAGTCTCAAAGACTCAGAATGTCAGAGCTACATGGGACCAATCTAACATCCTCATTTTGCAGTCAAAGGTCCTGAGGCCCAAAGAGGCTGAGCAACTTGCCCAGAATACCCAGCCAAAGCCTGATGATTCCACGTAGGGGTAGTCACTCCTATTGGAGTAGCTGCCTGGCCTTAGCTCAGTCTCCTGCCTCAGGATGCCTCCACTTTCCCAGAGTTGGCAAGAAGGCAGCCAAACAGAAAGCACTCTTCTTCAGTGCAGGCAGGGGATGAGCACCCTGGATAGGGAGGGCACAGAGATGCTGCTCCCCGATGAAAACCTCTGTGCCATGGTTGTCTCCACAGGACCCTGAGTGAACTCAGCCAGACCCACGTCTCCCAGCAGCGCGTTGGGCCGTCCCGGACCGTCCGACTATACCCGGCCACCTCAGCCAGTGGCCAGCTGACTTCCAATGCCCTGCCCGCGGGCCCAGGCCTTGAGCAGAGGGATGGCGCCCAGCAGGCAGCATATCTGGACCACTTGTCATCCCCTTGGGGTAAGGACACCCTGTGTTGGGATCCTAGAAGAACAAGGCATCTGAATCTCTGACCTTCTGGCCGTCTTGCTTCTTCCCTCCATTCTCACTGGGGAGCTGAGTTGTCACCTGTCCCTCATCCTTTCAGCCAATCAACAAACAGCTGTCAAGCACCTGCTTTGTGCCATCTTCCAGGAGTCCCAAACCAGCTGATCAGGACTTTGAGACCCTTAGACCTCGATTGCTCCATTTCTGCCCCGTCTGTCACCCATCCTGCCTTTGCTTCCCTCATATCCAGCTATGAACCTCACCTCCCTGGCCCTGGTCCTTCCACTTCACCCTTTCTGCAAACCCCACCCTTCCTGGACCAATCCAACCAGCTGCTTCCTTAGCAGCTATGGCTAGGCCTCTGCCTCTGGAAGAGAGAACCCAGCATCCCTGTGAATTCACACCTCTGCATTCCTGATTGTTGCTGACAATCTTTCCATGTGTGCCTGGACACTCTGTCTCATTCCTCTGAGCAGGTACTCCAAGCTGCTCCCCATCAGCTTTGGACGAGACTGCCACTGCCAAAAGCTCCTCACCTTCCTGCCCGTCTGCCTGCCCAGGACTCACACTGCTCCCTCACTTCAACCCGTGCCCAGCCGACTTCCTTTCTTTTTTTTTTCCCATTTTTAAAATTAAGATGAAATTCTCATAACATAAAATGACATTTTAAAGTGTACACATCAGAGGTTCTCAGTACATTCACTGTCTAGGCAACTGCCACTATTGTGCAACTGCAGAACGTTGTCATCGCTCCAGAAAGAAATCCCACAGCCATTAAGCAGTCACTCCCCACTCCCCCCGGCCCCGGCCCCTGGTCCCACTGATCTACTGCCCATCTCTGTAGATTTGCATATTCCGGACATTTCATAGAAAGGGGATCATACAATATGTGGCCTTTCCTGTCTGGCTCTTTCACTTGGTATAACGTGTTCGAGGTTCATCCACGTCGTAGCGTGTGTCAGTACTTCATTTCTTTTTATTGTTAACGAACTTCTTTCTTGTCATCTTGAAAAGGAGGTGTCTCTCTTCTTGTCTAAGGCACACGCTACCTTTCTTGACTCCTCTGGAACACTAGGCCATCACTTGTCCTCCCCTCGCCCCTTCGGTCCTCCCGCTTCAAACCGTCTCCCTCGGCCCTTTCCTGGTGCATGTACACTTGCTTACAGCTCTCCATTCTCTCTCTCTCCTCCCGTCACAGTCAAGCTTCTCGAACATGTGGTCCTCGAAGACTTTCCACACTTCCCTCCCCAACCCCTCTGCTTTCCGGCTTCCGTCCCTGGGCTCCCCACACTAGATGAACACCCCTCCTTTGAATTTCCACTGCCATCATCCTTTTAAGTGAAGTGACCTCAGTTCATACCACTGCAGTGACCTCCACACTGGTCATCCTGCCTCCCCATCCACCTGCACACCCAGCTGGGAGGGCATTCATCCCTCCATGCTTCCTCTTGGATCTCTTACTAGAATTTTTCAGTGACTTCTCACTACCAGCCAAAGTGCCTGGTCCTCGTTCTGGCAATGAGCCCACCCCCACCCCCCCTGCCCCGCCCAACCTGACTCTAATCTTTCTTTCAGGCTTTATCTTCCTCCACTTCTCTTAGAAAGCTCTTTGCTCCAGCAGGTCTGAGCTACATTCTTTTCTCTGCCTTTTGGTTCAAAGCCCAGCTGTACTACTTGCAACCCAACCTTCTCTGAGCCTGTTTCTTACCTGTAAAATTGAAATGCTAGGTTGGATATAGGAACATTGCCAGCAGTCAACCATGCTAACCTACAAAAATAGCAACTTCTAATGGTTCAACCTAAAATAATACTCATTCCAGAGGGTTGAGAGTTAATGTGCATAAAAAACGTGAGCTTCGTTGGCTGCACACTGACGTCCCTCAATAAGTGCTGGGCTGTGAGCGCCTCAAAGGTGTCCCCCTGCCCCCACTGTGGGACCGTACATTCAGCGAGTACTTAGCAAATGCCCTTGGGATGGATTCTCCCCTGGTCCCTTGGGCCTCTCTAACCATCTTCTGGAGGTCACAGCTGTGCCTCTCAGCCCTGCCCCCTGGACCCAAGCCCTCTCTCTACAGGGCTGAACCTCACGGAGAAAATCAAGAAGATCAAGATCGTCTTCACTCCTACCATCTGCAAGCAGACCTGTGCCCATGGGCACTGTGCCAACAGCTGTGAGCGTGGCGACACTACCACCCTGTACAGCCAGGGCGGTCATGGGCATGACCCCAAGTCTGGCTTCCGCATCTGTGAGTCCCTTCCCCTGTCAGAAGAGGGTTTGGCTGGCCGTGTCTCCCAAGCAATCGAGGGATGCAGGAAAGGCATGAAGTGCTCTTTAGAAAGGCAAGGGCCGGTTATTACCTACCCTTCTTCGCCCTTGAGCCTCCTGGAAAGTCCCTGCATTTCAGGGGATGCTGGGCTCCTCGAGCCATGCAGATTTGGAGTACTGCTCCCCCTGCTTCTCTGTTGTCACCTGCCGGTGACATGGTGGGTGATGCTGTATTCTTTAACTGCCAGTCACCTTGAGGTCTATGTTGTAGATTTCTGCCAGATCCCTTGCTTGAATGGAGGCCGCTGCATCGGCAGGGACGAGTGCTGGTGCCCCGCCAACTCCACCGGGAAGTTCTGTCATCTGCCCGCCCCAAAGCTGGAAAGGGAGCCTCCAGAGAGGGACTCCCACCACAGGGCCTCAGTGGAAGTCCCCTTGAGGCAGTCCACCTTCACTTTGCCTCTCTCCAACCAGCTGGGTGAGTGTGGGGCTGGGGATGCGGGGCAAAGGGCACACTGGATATGGGGTGGAGGGGTTCCTGGCATCTGGTGGAGGGGACAGGAAGCTGTCTCCAGGCCTTTCTTCAAGTCAAACCTCCCTCCCTCTCCTCTGCCCTCAGGGCTCAATTTTATTCCCTAAACATCATTGTCCTTCCATCCAAATTCATCAATATTTTTGCCCTCACCCCCTAGCGGGTGCTATGCCTGAGACAAAAGAGTATAAGTACAGGGTTTTCCTGCCTGCAAGAAGCCCACGGACCTGGACAACAGAGGGTGGGTGGACGGGAAAGAGAATAGCATCAATAAAACATTTCATTTCCCCTGCTTTTCATTATTAGGTGCCAAATAAAATGTGCCAAAAATATAGGCAGTCAGGGGGTGGAGAGCCCTGTGAGCCCAGGGTGTTGAGGGAAGGCTGTGTGGAAGAGGTGGACCTTGGGCAGGCCTTAAACAGTGGCAGCCTTTGGTTAAGCAGGAGGGAGTGGGAGGAGCTCCTCTGCAAAGGGCCTGGCGTGAGCCAAGGCATGGAGGCAGGACAGTGCAGGTTAGTTGGGCTGGAGCTCGGGCTGTGCAGGATGGTGGGGAAGGCAAAATCAGGAAGGTCGTTTAGAAGTTGATAATGAAGATCCTTCACTGGTAGGCAGGGAGTGAAGGAGTCTGCACTTCATCCTGTCCTCACTGGGGAATTGTGCTGGGGTGGGGCTCCGTTTTACCAACTCTGACCCCAGCCCCTGTGTCCAGTCTCTGTGAACCCCTCCTTGGTGAAGGTGCACATTCACCACCCGCCCGAGGCTTCCGTGCAGGTCCATCAGGTGGCACGGGTGCGGGGCGAGGCTGAGGAGGCGGCGGAGGAGAACAGTGTGGAGACCAGACCCTTGCCCCAGCTCCCCGCCAGCCCTGGCCACAGCTACTGGGACAGCAACAGCATCCCTTCTCGACCTGGAGAGGCCCCTCGGCCACTGCCCCCAGCAGCTCCCAGGCCTCGGGGACTGCTGGGACGGTGTTACCTGAGCTCTGTGAATGGCCAGGTGAGAACGAAGCTCCAGCCTCAGCCCCGAAGGCTTCCAGAACAGTGATTTCCCCCCGCTCTGCCCCTTCTTCTCTCTCTCCTCTTTGTTCTTATGGAATATGAGTGTCTGTAGAGTCTCCCACTCCTCAGATGGGAAAACTCAGGTCATAAAATTGCCTGAGTGCAGGGAGGCTGGGCCTCCTACCTGGGCCCCCCGAGATACCTGTCAGTGCCAGGCATGCAGAAGAGGACCTAAGAGAGTCTCCCTTTAGAGGGGCACCAGTTTCCCTGGGTCCCAGGAAATGCTAGGCTCTCCTAGACATAAGTCTAGGACCCCCTGGTACATGGACAGTGGGGCTATTAGCCAAGGGACAGGGACTCTGAGTCCCCAGACCTCCCCTGACCTCTCAGCTTATGGTGTCCCTAAGCCTGGACCCTGTCCACGGGGAAGGTTGGCACTGTGGGTGACCCTGAAATTTGACAGAAGAAAGCCCATCCTTTGGGACTCTGTGGGCCAGGACATGGCATTGTGCAGAGAAGATCTTGTCTTGCCTGGGATGTGTCCCCACCCCTTAAGTTTCGGGCTTGGCAGAGTGGACTGCAGGTTTCTTTGCTTCCTTCCTGGACATCAGCTGACTCTCTCCTACTGTCCCTTAGGTGGGGGTACCCTCTGGCAAGCTGTGGGGAGGGGGGAGGAGAGCTCTTGTTTCAGCCTTTCCTGGGACATCTCTGTACACAGCAGGGGAGGTAAGAAGTGGTGACAGGTGTCCATGGCCTTTTTTCCAGTGTGCCAACCCCCTGCTAGAGCTGACTGCCCAAGAGGACTGCTGTGGCAGTGTGGGAGCCTTCTGGGGGGTGACCTTGTGTGCCCCATGCCCACCCAGACCAGGTGAGTGCTGGGTGCCAGGGTCCAGGGTTGCAGGCGAAGCTCTCTCAGTGCCTGGCCTCTGCTGCGTGCCCCCATCCATCTCCCTCCAGGGTCTCAGAGGTCAGGCGAGTAGAATTTGCTGGTAAATCAGGCAACCTTTCCAGATCTGCTTCGAGCATGCTTCTGGCTAGTGGCCAAGGCTCCTGATGGCTCAGACCCTCCGCTGGGTGCAACCTGGCCTACTTGCTCCAGTTGATTGCCTAGGAGGGGTTCCTTCCTTTTGCCAGCTGTTCTTGCTCAGATTTTAGAGATCCCATCCTAGGACGGACCCTCTTCCACCCCTGGACTCCTCTCATATACCCCATGCCCAGGTACCAGGGGCCAGAGGTCTTGATTTGTTGGTTCAGTGTTCTCCTCATCCTCTCCCTTCTCCTCACCTCCTGCTTCCTGCCTCCTGTCTTTGAATCAGAATTAGATGTGTGTCCCAGAACATCTTCAGCCTTAGGGCATGGGAAATCCATTTCCCTGTCCTCTTTTGGATAATGGGAAAATCTAACATGTATTCATTCATTCATTCTTTCCTTTATTCACTCACTCATTCACTCACCCAGCAAATACCAGGTGCCTCGTGTGTGCCATGCACTGAGAATTTCGGAGTGAGTGAAACGCTGCTCCTGCAGGCTTTGACCTTGCAGTCAGGAGGCTGCGATGCGGTGCCTGTGCCTGAGTATGGTTTCTGCCTGCTCAGCCTGTCTTCCCCCTCCAGGCCTCGCTCTTGGGCCCCCGCCTGCCGTGTATCTCTTTTGCCTGTCAGCAGTAGACTCAGTGAGTCCACTTTGTGGGGGCCTGGACCAGAGCCCAAAGGTAGGAGAGACGGAGCTGTTCTTAACTTCACATTCGGCTGTAGAGCAGCGACCATATTTTCCAAACTAAAAATAAGTGTAGATGATTTCACGGGGTAATAGAATTTTTGGCAAAGCAGCAAAGGATAGTATTAAGCTTCCGGGCTTGACCATCCGACACTTACCAAAGTACCAGTCCCAGCTCTGCCCATTAACCTCTCTCTGCTCCATCTCCGATCTGCAAAATGGAGACAATAATAGCACCAGTCTCATAGGGCTGCTGCGGAGAGTAGATGATGTGATGCATGTGCTTAGCGTTAGGTCCATAAATGGTAGATGTTAATATTATTAGAAAGTACCTCTCCAAAAGAGGAAAGGGAATGGACCCGCTGCCCACCGGGAGGAGTGCCTCGAAGTGCTCAGCATCTCCCCCTGCAGGCCAGAGATGTTTTGCCACTTTTCTGTTTTCCTTGTTTTCCTTCCTCCTGGTCCTGCTGATCCTTGAGACTTCCATATTTCACATTCCATTCCGTCAACAGCTATTGACACTGATGAAGCAACTATTGAAAGTGCCCCTAGTTTGCAGGCCCTGGACAAACAGTGGAGAATGAGGTGGAAACAGTGCCTCTCCTCTCCGAGCACGGTGGGACTGGGGGATTGCCGTGGGGAAGGGGGATTGCGGACAGGCAGCGGGCATCAGGAAAAGAGGGCTCGTGCAGGGACTAGACGGTACGAAATGTGGTGGGAACAGACAGCAGAACCAGCTGGGGACACTGATAGATCCTATAGCACCTTCGTGCGAATTAGAGAAAGATACTCCTTCTAGTTGTTCAAAACAGTCTTTATAAATATAGAAATCTAGGTTGCAAATGATTCCTTTAGATGTGGTGCTTTTGTGCAGTGCACAACCTGCACGGCTATCCACTGTGGGGTAGGAAATCCTAGCTCGAACTGGTGGGTCAGGGAAAGCTTCTTGGAGGAGGTATCATCCAGGATGAGATCTGAAGAATTGTTAGGTTAGGCCAGTCAAAGAGATGGGGAAGAGCTTAACAAGCCAAAGAAATTGCATATGCAGGTGAGACCAAAAGAGTGAGCAACATTTCCCAAAGCAAGCACACCCCAAGCTGAGCCCTCTTCCCAAAGCAAGCACACCCCAGGCTGGGCCCTCTTCCCCACGGAGTGCAGCACATCTCAGCAAGCTAGGCACATTGGTGCAGACCCTGGAATGTCAAGCATTCCATCACACCAAAGAGCATGATAACAAAGACCAGGGCAACATAAACATTTAAAACACATTAAAGTGCAGCTGGACATTGTATAGAGAAAGGGCACAAGCTGGGAGCTTCATTTGTGTTGACAGGGTGCCAGACACCTAGCTCCACGCCCAAGCCTGGGCCCAGGCGGGGAATGTTTCTTTAAGTAGGCATGACAAGCAAGCTACTGTGCAAGAGTCAGAGGAAGGAAAAGAGGCCAGATCCTGCGGTGGGATTTGGGATGGTGGGCAAGACAGGCAGGACTTCTAGGTTCTAGAACATTTCAGCCCTGGGGCGTTTGCTCCACTGAGCCTCTCTTTCTCCTCTAATAAAATAAAGCCTTGTCCCTCAGAAGAGGGCTTTGTTCTCTATCCCCAACGAGGTAGTCTAGCAGAATTGGGGATGAGAGAAATAATACAGCCAGCAGCCGAGAAACAATGTGACTTCATGGTTCCCCTAAGTCACCTTTGGCTTCTGAGGCTCCATGCCGACTGTCAAAGAAGGTCCCTGTAGATTGCTGCTATTTCTGACATGGAAAAGGACTTGTCTTGAAGTCTCAATTTACATGACACAAAATCCCTTTTCTTCCAGAAAAATGCCCTAGTGCCTTCTTTCTCAGGGAGATAGCTCAGTCAATCTAGGCTAGCCTTTCTTTTCTCTGTGTGACAGATGCAGCTGACCTTTCTGCTCCTTTGGGATTTATCAAAGGTCCCTGCTCAGAGTTTCTGAAGTCCCCCTGCCAGGGTCTGGAGAGCACCTGGCTCTCAAAACCACTTTGATTAAAGCCACATTTTTTGAGTTTTTGTCTGAGAAAGACAGACATCTGGGTTGACTGGAAAGTTGGCCACTGCCCCATCTGGCTAGGCACTGGTTGTGTCAACCCCAAAGCCCCTTTGCTGGGGCAGACAGGGCTGGCACACAGCTCGAGGCCCGCAGTGGTGAGCTCCAGCTGTTTGCTGCGAGATCGTCTTTCCATCTGCCTGGCATAGGATGAATTCATCTCAGAACCCAGGCCCCTCCCTGAATCTCCAGGGAGAGCTGACTCTTCAAAGAATTCTTCAGCTTTCCCTTTTAAAAACAATAGTAGTGGCCAGTTACTGAACTTTTATGCTACACTAGGCTTGTCACTCATCATTTAATTGTTACAACCACCTGCAAGCTAAGGCTTTTTATTCCCATTCGATAGATGAAGGAAATGAAGTTCTGAGAAGACTGTGGAACTTGTTCAAGGTCACACAGTTAGGACAAGTGGAGCGAGGGTTCAAACGCCACAGTGTGTCTGATTCTAAGCTAACTAGATCTCCCTAATTCTTCTGGGGAGGCCTGTGCTTGCTTGAAGACAGCAAAAATCAGGACCCTAGACTAGAATTTCACAGACAGGAGGGTGTGTTTTATGAGTTACGTGTGCATAAAGGACAACAGCCCTCAAGAAAATTGGAGTTGAATGGATAGGCAGGACACCTCTAGCCCAGACCTAAGAGTTAACGGAGATATGTTGAAAGAACTGTCCCAGGGAGAAGTGGCTAGGCTTGTTCCACGCAGTTCAGGAGGGCAAAGGCCAATGTATGGATGTTTCTGGTAAGCAGAGCTCAACGTGAAACTGAGTGCAAGGAACAGTTATTAAAAACCGAACACAGCAATATAATGGCTGTTCCCAGAAGTACCGAGCTCCTGCCACAAGGATCCAAATACCCAGCATCCAAATAGTTCTGACCTCCTCCTCTTTTTCGTTATTCTTCATTCACTCTCCGGATCCCTTTCTGGGAGGGTTCCCAGGAAGAGTGATATACTTCCTGCTGGGCAGGCACTTCCCTGGGGCCTCCAGACCCTAGGATTCTCTGCCTAGAGAATTCTTAAGTTTTTCATGAATCCAATAATTTATTTATTTGGAGGCCATAGAGAGGAATGGTTCAGAATTTATCCTCTGGAGGCAGGTGCCTGGGATCATAATACCAGCTCCATCCACCTGCTGGGTGACCCCTCCGTGCTTCGGTTTGCTCATCGGTAAAATGGGGAGAATATTAGTAAGTACCTCCAACAGGGCCTGGCCCATAGTGAGCGTCATTTTAGTGTTTGCATTATTATTTATTCCATTTGATTGAGTGCCTATGCTGTTCCATGTGCTGCGCTTGGCTCTAGAGACATAGCAGTGATGAAGAAGACAAGGTTCCTATTCTCATGGAGCTTACACTTTATTGGAAGAGATGGACAAGCAAACAGGCTGTCACAGAGCAACATATTAGTGCTATGACAAGGGAAAGCCTGCAGGTGTTGAGAGCACTTGAGAGGCTTGCCTGGTGTGAGTGGCAGGGGCGGTGACACCTGCCATCCACCCTCACTGTGAATCACACAGTTCAGTTGCTGGGGGACGTGCTCCCTCTTCCCAGCCTCTCTCCCATCCTTCCGTCTGTCTCAGTGTCAGCATTTTCAGAATCCACATTTACACCCACACTGTGGCCTCTTAGTTGGAGCAACGTGCAAACCCTGAGCAAGACTGTCCATGGCAGGGACAAATATTACAACTTATATTTACATCTTTTTAAACTTAAAAAAAAATAAGCTTTAATTTTTAAAAGAGTAGACTTATTTATGTCTTCACTTACTCTGCATGTCAGTCTGTCACCTGTCATGTTTGGCACACAAAGCATACTCAGGGAAGAGTGGAGTTCCAAGAAAAGGTAGTGCCTCTTATGTTTGTCTGGCCTCACAACGCACAACATACAACAGTGCTCAGTTTATGGGATTTTTCAATTATGTTGTCTAGTTTTAACTAAAGCAACTCTCACTAAGTAGCAAAGTGACTCTTGAAAAAATCTTTGCAAAGAAACAGGATTCAAAATAATGCTAATAACATAATTGCAAGTAATCATTAAAAAATGCAAAGCTGACTTTTCTCCTCTTATATGAAATCATCTATATTCTAAGGTAAAAATAATAATGATCTCTCAGATGTGAACCAAAATGGAGCCCAGGATCCAAATGCTCAAGAAGGCTATATGAAATACAGTTTTATCTGCTGCCGTTACTAACAAACCTTCCCCAGAGGTAGCAGCTAATGATGGACTCAGAGGTGTCTTGATTGGAAAAACATTAAAAAACAGAGACACTCAAAGTTGTCTGTACAATTGGATGAAAGTATAGCTATTTCTAACATGCCTCTTGTTTTTTTCAAGAATCTATTTTAACAATAAAATATGTGAAGAACTATCTTTTTATAAGCCACTAATGAAAGGATGAACGAGAGGACATATAGTATCAATAGTAAATAATTTCTTGAATAAAAATAAGCTGTACCAAACAACTCTGGAAGTATAGCCGCTGATGCTATGACTGATAGGTAATGGCAATGTAGAGCACCGGATGTAAAATTCCCTCACCACAGCCTTCATAGGCAAGCTATTGTCACAACGAAGTCAAAGCCGGAGGAAGAGAAATTCATCACGCAGTTAACTTTGTAAAACAAGACCTTTAAAAGTATAAGGATTTCTTTATAAAACTTTGTGTTGGAATAATGTCTATGAAAATCACGTATACTACTTGAGAATTGCTTAAGGATGAGTAAATCTTTAAAAAAAAAAACAGAAAGATGGGTGTTCCACATTTACTGTCTTTTTCTGTGATGACAGGTGGCTGTCAGTACTAGAGTACCTGCTAGAGTTTTTCAAGAGGGTTGACATACTACTCTGTCCCTCCAAAGTAATGGAGAGTTTTCCCTGTTTTTATTTAACATAAATAGATTTTTTTTTTCCTTGTAAAGAAAGGGGAATGGTGTGAAATTAAGGCAGAATGTGTATCAGCACCAAAACACTGAGAACTAGTTTCTCATTATGGGATGCTATAAACCATCTCCATTTGCACACTTGAAATATTTGAAAATTATTTAAAATTTGTAAGAACAAAAAACTGACCTCTGGAGAAGATGGAAATTTACTAGCCAGATTTCAACAGCAGCATCACATGGTTGGTAAATGTGAGTGAAAAATGAATGTCATGATTTTCTAAGTACAATCACTGATGAAGTTCTTCCATCTTGAGCTAGGATACTTTGTCAGCTACCACAGCATTGAAACCAAATATCATAATAAACCAAATTTAGCCAGGGTGTGAATTGTTGTATCTAGATATTTAAAAAAGAATAAAACGACTATAGTTATATAAGATGTAACCATTAGGAGAAACTGAGTAATGGACACTTGGGCCCTCTCTGCACTATTTTTTGCAACTTCCCTCAAATCTATAATTGCTTAAAAAAAAAACGTAAAAAAAAAAGTAATAACAAAACATGTCCAATCGTGTTATATTGTATTATATTGATGTAGTATAATATATACTGTATATAATATCATAACTATTTATAAGATATATAGTTACTTAGTATTTTTGAGAGCAAGGTGGGATGAGAGTAGCCTGGTAGGAGCCAGGGAAGGGATTTCAGTCAAGGAGGCACAGCTGCCCAGGGTGATAGCTTGGGGAGATGGGGCCTCACAGCTGCAGAGAGGGCTGGACATCCAAACTGCACCCTACTTCCCAGCCTGGGTGACAGAGGAGCCCAAGGGCCCTCATTGAGACTTATCTGTGTCTTCACTCCTCAGCTTCTCCAGTGATTGAAAATGGCCAGCTGGAGTGTCCCCAGGGCTACAAAAGGCTGAACCTCACTCACTGTCAAGGTAAGGATGACTAGGGCCAAGGCTGGGCTTGGGAAAGGGAATGACCGAGACCTGCTGATGCAGACAGGAGGAGCAGCTGACACTGCCTGAGTGGTCTCCACGAGGCACCTCTAAGCCCCGTCTTGAGGGAGCTGTGGCAGTTGCTGGTTCTACTGGCCCAAGGAAGTCAGGAGTTAGTGATAGAGGGAGCTGAGAAAGGACCTGGGAGCTGAGCCCAACCCCTTGGCCCCATCTCCACCCACCCTATCCCGGGCCTGGGCCAAGCACCTCTCTAGGGCTGTGTGGTATTGTGTCTGATGATGTCACCCAGACCCCACACATCCACTCACCTCTTGGGCTGATCTCCCTGGAATGGGAGGACTTTTGACTCCAGGGTCAGAGATCAAGTCAGCCTGAATTAGTGGAGACCTCTGTGGACTGTCTGTCCCCAACAAAGTACCTTCAGCTGCTCAGGCCTCCCCTTACCTCAACCCACAACCAGGAGGGGGAAGGGGGAAGGCACAGGTGGAGGAGAGAGGGACTATATATAGCACAGACCCTGGCCTGGCTGGCCTGGCTGACTGGCTCTGTTAGGCCAGCTGAGGTCCAGGGTGCTCTGCATTAGAGAGCCCTTAAAGGGACAAGGCCCAGAGGCACCTCGGTACAGAGGGCTGGGAAGTAGAGCTCAGCTATGGCTTTGTCACTACAAGGAATTCTAGAGAGAGTGTTGGGGACCAGGATGACTGAAGCCTTCACTGAGGGGGCAGCGGCCGCCACCAAGCAGCTCAGGCACTGAGAGGAGAGCCACTGTTGGCCGTGGACTGGAGATCAGGGCCTTCCAGCCTGTGGGCAGCTCCTGGGGCTGACAGGTCAGTGGGGACCTGAGGCAGCTTTCCCTCTGGAGAGCTTAGAGAGCTGGACAGATCACTGTCTGTGTGGCTTACTTTGGGTGAAGCTGAGTTAGAGATAAGGGATTGACCCAGATGGCCTCCTAGGTACCTTCTCCCTGGAGGCTTCTTCAGGAGAGAGGAGTCTGAGGAGCTCTGGTGTGGCTGTGGGGTGCCAGGCCCTGGAGGGGATTTCTGGCCCATGGATAAGTAAAGGTGGACCAGGAAAAAGGGTAGGCCTCTCTCCCCACCGAGCCCGGGTCAGCCTCCATCAAGAGCAGTGGGCTGAGGGCCTAGTGGACAGTGGATGCGGAGAGATGTCTGTAGTTTTGCCCTTGGAGGGTGTTCATATCTAAACTATCCCCAGCAGCCTCTCCCCCTGATGTGTTTCCCAGCCCAGAAGGTTAAACTTATTCTCAAACTCTCAGATGAGCTCTCTGCTCACCCTCCACTGAGCCCCCAGGACAGGAGATGCCGAGGGAACCTCCCCCTTCCTACATCTGTGACTGTGGCCTCCATGCCTGTAAAGGGACCCACTCAACTCTGTACCTGCATGCCCCATCCCTCCTCTCTCTCCATCCTTCTCTTCTGCTTCCATGGGATAATTTTGGGGTGTTGCTGTGAGCTGCATACATCGTGCTAGGTGTTAGTACACAGGGATGGCTCAGACACAGCTGCTGCCCCAGATGAAGACAGACACCCAAACAATTACACTCAATGAGAGAAGTGCTCTCGATGTACTGGGTGCTATGGGATACATGACAGGGGTCCTTCCCAGACTGGATCAGGCTTCAGGTGATACCTGACCTAGACTTAAATGATGTATAGAGTTAGCCAGCTAAAGGGGATGTGGGCATTCCAGGCACAGGGAACAGCATAAGCAAAGGAGTAGTTTGAGCTGGCTGGAGTATAGCCTGTACACGCACGGGAGAGAACACAGGCATCTTGGGGTCTCATCCAAGCCATCCAGTTATCCACAGGCATTGGAGAAATACGGTGGAGGGCCTCGGATACCATAAAATGGTGCAGGGGCTCCCTCTGGGAGGTGATAGGGAGTCTGGAGGCTTCTCAAGCAGAGAGGAGGCAAGTTAGATGTGTGTTTAGACATATTACTCTGGCCGCAATCCGGAGGCAAATGGATCAGTTTCCCTTCCTAGCTCTCCCTCCCAGTAGGGCGTCCTGCCAAGGAGGAGTTGGTCACCTTTCAGCCCCTTCATTCCTGTGCTTTGGAGAGCCATCTTCTCCAAAGCCTGTGGCTGAGCAGGTGGCTCTGATGCTACCAGGCTCCCATGCGTTATCACCTGGCCCTGGAGGTGGATGCCCCTCACAACTCTTTTATGCTCACCATCATCACTGCCACCACAATCGTCAATGAAGACATCATCACCAAGAGGGGCCCTGACTTTTTGGTGCTTAGAGTGTGAGAGCTGGGATCTCCTCTTGGCAGGAAGAAGTTCCTGGCGTGGAACATTTTTGAAATCACAAAGGAGCTAATGTAGCTCCCTTACTTGGAGAACGGCATGAACATCCACTGGTCTTGGGGGATGTGCGTGGCTTGCCTGAAGCAGGGGGTGCTTGAAGGACCTGGCGACGTGCCCTCCTGACTCTCTGCACCCCAGTGCCTGCTTCCTCTTCCTTGTTGAGGTCCCTCCATTCTGCAGCTCACTGTTCCCCAGACCTTGGGTCCTACAGAGATGCTCTGAAGTCTCTCAGGAAAGCTGACTAGGAGGGACTGGGTGGCCCCTTCTCCAACTTCCAACCCCAATTGTCCCCTTATCTGCTTCCCCTGTTCGTATCCCAGCATGTCACTTACTAGCTGAGTGACTTTGGGCATGTCACTCTTGAGGCCTCAGTTTCCCTACCTATAAAATGAGGACTTGTGGACCTACTTAATAAAATCGTTTGTGAGAATTAAATGAGGTGTCATATGTAAAGTGCCTGGCATGGTACCTGACACGTCATAGGCACTCAATAAACATTAGCTCTTAATATTACGATCGTTATTACCAGTTATAAGACGAAGTGATTTGAAATTTTTACCTCATTTTATCCACCTATCCAAGACTAACTGGTAGTTACTATTATTATCCCCATTTTACAGATGAGGAAACTGAGGCGCAGAGAGAGGGGTCACATAGAATAAATGGCAGCTCCCTTATTGTTGTCCTTGAACTGGGAGAAATTATTCGAAGATCTCTGCCCCAGCCCTTCCCCTCCATCAGGCCTCGGTGGGGCGGGCACATGGCCATCTTCTCCAACCCTGCAGATGTCAACGAGTGCTTGACCCTGGGCCTGTGCAAGGACTCGGAGTGCGTGAACACTCGGGGCAGCTACCTGTGCACCTGCAGGCCTGGCCTCATGCTGGACCCGTCAAGGAGCCGCTGTGTGTGTGAGTGCTGGCGGGGACCGGGGGTGGCGGACCCTGGGAGGCAAGATGGGACCCTCAGGGTCCACGGGCCAGGCCCAGAACAGAAACTTCCCCCAGGCCCTGTCCCAGGGCCCAGTGTCCATGACTCAACCTGGAACTGGGCCCAATGCACAAAACAGATCTGTTCCCTGCTACTGGGATGGAGGCAGTTACTACTTCACTTCTGGCTTTAGCCATTTCTTTGGGGGCTTTGCAATTTGAGGTTTTCTACTATTTCTTTTTTTTTCCCCTCTCTCTAATCATTTCTGTTCCACCTGTTGCTTCATTTACTTTGGGGGGATGTGTGGTGCCTCAGCTCTAATGTCCAGCTGAGCAGTGGCTGCCTCTTCCAGTGCCTGAGCTTAGGAGCCCGGTCACTTAGCTGCAGACCTTTCTGAGGGGACCTGTCTTGAGCATGAATGGCACTGCTGCCCGGCCCCAAGGCCTTTCCATAATCCTGGGGTCCCTTGTAGTTTTGAATGTGTCTCTGCGTCCATGAACACATATGTGTCATGAGTCATACCAGCCTCGTGTCCGCGTGTGCGTGCATGCATGCCCGGACAGCTGTTTCCAGTGACCTCTGTGGTTTCCAGCTGGCAGAGGCCCAGGCTGGCAGCCCCCAGGCCCCCGCCCCATGTCAGAGCTGACGCCAGGGCCCAGACGGGGCTTTCCTAGGACAGGGAGGCCTGACCAGAGCTGAATAAAACCAGTCCTGACTGGCCTCAGCAAAATGACAGCCTGGGTTGGGTGGGCCACCCCACCCCAAGCCCTGGCTCTGCTCCCTATAGCTGGCTGGCGAAGCCCTCAGTATGCAAACTGTCTGAGGAGACCGTGGGATGAACTCGACTCCAGCACCACCCACAGGGAGCACCCCTTGTGAAGGGAGGACTCCGCCCAGTGAGTGTCTCCAGGGAGAGGAGACAGTAAGAGACTTGAGAGGGGACACCCAGAGAATGAGGGGACCCAGAGTAAGGAGAACTTGTCAGCCTACTCTCGGGAAGACCTCGTGGTGACAGAGACATGTAATCAAGGCCTTGAGGAGCATACAGCCCTTTCTTCTCCCCATCATCCTCCCCCCACTTAAGATTCCTTTATCAGGCAGGTGTGTTTAATGTCTGAGGTGACATCTTTCTTAGTGCCAGAAAGAGACCCAGAATACAGGGAAGCAAAGATGGCCCTTGGGTGGTCTTTATTTTCTCTCCCTTCCTAATGTTACTCACTCCAGCCTCTTCTGACGCTTCATCTCCCTGGAGGTGAGAGGGCAGACACGAAGTTCCTCTCCCTTCATTTCTGAGCTTTGCCCTCCTCCTGTCACCTGACCGGGGCTAGTAGAGCAGTCTACAAGGACCCCGCCCAGCTGGCAGCCTCCTGATATGCCCAGCTGAGTCACCCCTACCCTGCGGCAGCTGGAGGCGGAAATTGCACCTGGACACCCAGGCTCATGGACTGACCAATAACTGCCCTGTGTATAGCACGTAACCTCTCCCAAGGCACATTTTCATATATCACTGTGAAGAAGGTTTATTAGTCAAGAGTCTTTGGGTTGCAAGTGACAGAACCCCAACTCGAACCACCATAAGCATATATAATTCATTGGTCATACAGTTAGGAAGTCCAGGGGTAGGTGTGCCTCAGGCTTGGCAGGATCCAAGCTCCCCTAGCATCTTTAGGATGTCTCTTGCTCTGTTTCCTCTGTGTCAATTTCAGAGTTTCTTCTAAGGTGGCCACCAAATGCTCCAGGCCTATATCTCCCAACCTTGCAAACTCAATTTAAAAAATAGGAAAATTAAAAGCACCTCTTATCTAATAATCCAGGAAAAGTCCCACTGATTATTATCATTGGACTTATTTGACAAGGGCTCATCCCTGACCCAATTACTATAACCAGGGATAAGGGCCACACTCCTTCAGCCAGGAAGTGGGGTCAGCCTCCATTCTAATCACATGGACCAAGACTGGGGTAAGGGGTGGATCCTATAGAAAAATCAGGGTGCCGTTACCAGAATATGGGGGCATAGATGCTGGGCAGGCAGAAATACAGGCATCCGCCACCCATGGAATCATCATTATCACCCTTATTTCACACATAAAGAAGGTAAAGTCCAGGGAGGTTTATAGCTCATGGTGGAGCAGGGATTTGAACTTGGGCTGCTAAATCCTGACCAGGACTCCCTAGAGTCATCAATTCCTCAGCTATAAGTGTTGCCCCCTTCACTCCACCCCTCGTCCCTTCGTCTGGCCCTCTTAGGATTTCAGTCTCTTCCAACGAGGCATGGCCTCTTCATCTTCTGTTGAGATAATTTACAAGAGAATAGACTGTAATATTTATAAGCAAGGGAACAGTGGTGGTGGCACTCACTGTGGTCCACCGAAGTTTGAGTGGTAGACCCAGCCATCCATCCATCCATCCATCCAACCAGCATTTACTGAGCATCTGCCCGCACCAGACGCTGTGTAGTATATCTGGGTAACGAAGATGACCAAGAAAGTGTCCCTGTCCTCAAAGCTTCCTATCAGGCCTTTGGTTCTCACCTTGTCTCATTTCCTGAAGAAGACTGTGGCCCTCAGAGCACACTGCTCCCCACTTGACCCCAAGCCCATGTTGGGCTTTGGTAAACACTCATAAACGCAGCACCTGGAGGCAAGCAGATACATCCCCATTTCCTGCTCTCACGTGGGTGAGAGGCAACGGTCCCCTCAAATAGGTAGTAGGAGGACGTGCTAAAGCCTTCTACTGCAGCTATCTGTCCTAACGTTTTTGTGAGTATTTTCAGGGCCCCAAACTTCAGGAATGAGACTTGGGCCAGGCCAATCTGAGTACATGCAACCGGCCACTCCTCTATCTTCTGCCCTCCTGCCTGTGCTTTCCCCTCCCACTGGCTACCTGCCCATCCCCATCTGCTGTGTCTGTTTGCAGCGGACAAGGCTGTTTCCATGCAGCAAGGGCTGTGCTACCGGTCACTGGGGCCTGGCACCTGTGCCCTGCCTTTGGCCCAGAGGATCACCAAGCAGATATGCTGCTGTAGCCGAGTGGGCAAAGCATGGGGCAGCAAGTGTGAGAAATGCCCCCTGCCTGGCACAGGTAATGCTCTGTACCCTCTCAGCTCTGGCCACCAAAGGGCTTCCTCCAAGCCAGTGGCCATTTTCCCCTCCTGGACCTAACCTCAAGCCAGAAGACCCTAGTCTTCCTTCCTGCTCAACTCCTTAACCAACCTGGGGTCCCTCCCTCCTTGCTGCCACAGTAACCTTGTCCCCCCAAGGGAGGGGAGGGAGGGGGCTGGGTCCCTGCAGGAACGGCATCTTTCAGCACGTCCTTTGACCACTGACCTTGCAGAGGCCTTCAGGGAGATCTGCCCTGCCGGCCATGGCTACACCTACTCAAGCTCAGACATCCGCCTGACCGTGAGGAAAGCCGAGGAGGAGGAACTGGCCAGGCCCTTGAGGGAGCAAGAACAGAAGAGCAATTGGACCCTGCCCAGGCCAGCGGAGAGGCAACCACTCCGGGCGGCCACCGGCACCTGGCTGGAGGCCGGGACCATCCCTGACAAGGGTATCTGGGCTGGGGGAGATGCCTGAGGGATTCCCCTTCCCCCTTGGGTTACAGCCCCTCAAAGAGCCATGTTTATCCTGGGTGCATGTTTATCCTGGATGCATGGCATCTCATCTCTGGGGCTTTAGGACAGGGAGTTTAGAGTAGCAGCACCCAGCCCTGGGAAGCTGCTCTCCTGGCCTGTCGTGACTGAAAGGCCTCACTCCCTTCCTTTCTCCCACATGTGATCAAGAGGTGCCCACATCCCACAGAGCTGCTGGTGGGGGTGGGAGAGGTCAGCAGCAGCCCTACCTCCGCTGATCAGGCCTTTCCGTCCTCTGCCCCTGGCCATGCAGCTTCTGAGGCTGGTGCTCGCTGCAAGGCCTGAAGAGCTGGCAGGTGGATACTGGGGAGTCTGGGTGTTTTAGATCCCCTCCACTGGCCTTGGAGTCACTAAGGGGATCACTAACTCCGGCTCAACTGCCTTAGGCCCAAGAAGCCTGGGGCTGGGAAGAGATTGGGCTTGAGGCGCCCTGGCAGGTGCCCTGGATAACCTTGCAGAAGGCTTGTCCAAGTTGCTGGTAGCACAGAGTACAGGAAGCCAATGACATATTAGGACCAGGAGAACCATGTGATGGCCAAAATTCCTCCAGATATCTGGAACAGACAGAGATGTCAGGACAACCCTAGTTGTCATGGGAACTGAGCACTGGGGAAATCAGGAGCAACTCCTCTCTTTTCTAGAACTATTCCCCTGGCCCATAACCCAGGGTGAGAAGCAGAGGGACCTGGTATAGCTGGAGGCTTGGGAGGGAGGAGGTGGCAGTGCAAGGGGGAGGGTTACAGAGAGGACCCATGGGAGACTGGCCTGTCACTGGAGACCTTAAAGGAAAGCAGGAGATTTCCTCTCACCAAGTGAGTCAGCTCGAAGGCCCTCCAGACCTGGGATTTTGAAATCTATGGTGGCCAGCCCCAGTGGAGAGGGAGGGACAGAGGCAGGCAAGAAGAGTTTGAGCTGTCTGCACTGCTGACCTGCTGGGGATAAGGTTAGGGGGTCACAGACTGAACCAACCCTGGCTGTGGGTGGAAGGGAGAAGGCAGCCAGTCTGTCCTTCCTGAGCTCATGCTCTCACCTTCCCTTCCCAGGTGACTCTCAAGCTGGCCAGGTGAGTGAGTCCTCCCACCAGGGAGTTGGGCAAGCGTGGCAGAAAGTGGGACCTGGTAGCCCTTGAGGCCATGAGGCAATGTCCCGTGAGGGAGGGACAGGAGAAGGGTGGAGTATATGTAGGATTTTACTTGGAGAGATGCTGAAGTGGGAGGGCTTCACTGTCTTATTAGTGCTGGGTGTCACTCAAGCACTGCAGATGAGATCTAGAACTAGTTCTGGATTAATTCCAGATTTGGCACTTTCTGAGCTTGATTTGCTTAAATCTCAAGGTCTCCTCTGAGAGTGGCTCATGGGGAAATTGAGGCATAGCCTCAAACCATTTCACTGAGAAAGGTGGATCCCACCCCTTCCCTGTGCCCAGGAGTCCCTTGTGAAACACTGAGTGACCTAGAAAAACATTCCAGAAGAGCGTATCTGTTTTCCCTCACCAGTCTGCTCATCCCTTCCCTGTCTCCTGCCCCTCCAACCTGTATACCTGACTGTCCCCAAACACTGTTTCTCCAATGAGCTTCTTCTCTCCCTGGAGAGCCACATGATGTCCCCGCAGACCGAAGTTCCACTTCCATGTCTCCACAGCCCCGAGCCATGCTCCTGGTCCTCTGTCACCTTCTGCCCATCTTCTCCTCCAGGTTCCCCATGGCTCACCTACCTCTGTCCGTGGTCTGTGGTGAGGGATACCACGTGTGGCCTGGGGTCCCAGCTCTACCACACTGGCCCTGTGACCCTAGGTAGGCTAGTTAACCTCCGGAGCTTCTGTTGCTGTATCTGAGATCACAGCATTGATACGATGCTTGCTGATATGACACCGAGCCGGCACATTACGTACATCCGCTCATTTAGTCGTTGCAACCTACTATCATAGGATAGTTGAGAAGATTAAGACAATGAGCATAAAGTGCCTAGCAAAATGCCCAGCATGTAGTAAGAACTCATCAATACCAGGAATGAATGAAAAAGTGAGTGAGCTGGATGGGAAGCCTGGGGGCAGGGGCGAGCGTGGTGGCAGGGAGAGAGTCAAGGGGGTGACAGAGCAACCAAGAGTGACATTCTCCCATTTCCGTGCAGGTCACAGCTATTGTCACTCAAGAACCTACCTGGGTCCCAGGTAAGTTCCTCCTACTCGCAGCTCCCAGGAAACAGAAAATGGAGGGAAGGAGAGAGCTGCATCTAGTGGTTGAGTTACTACATCTGAGTTGATACATGGGGCTCAAATCAGATGAGGTTGTGGATGATGACATGACACGTGTATAGGGCTTTTCCAGGAGCCCTATACACCTAAGGGGCTCGTTAGGCCAGTGAAAGACACAGTGATGCTTTGCAAATATTTCTCTACCACAGCATTCATTCTGCATTTCGTGGTGCTGCTCAGTGTATAAAGGAGACCAAAAAGGAAGCATTGGCTGAAGTAAGGACTGGTTAGGTCCCCAGAGCCCTTTGCCCAGTGGCCTGTCTTCCCTTGGGAACGGCGAGGGCTCTGCAGAGTCCTGCTTGCCAGCTGCTGGGGTTGGGGACAGGGCAGTGTTCCGAAGTCAGAAAGCTGAGCTTCCTCTTCTTCTTCTATGAAATGGACACTAAGGCCTGGCCTACTGCCTCTGAGGCGGTGAGACGTTGATGTTCTTGGCAGAGCTCTATAAACTGTGAAGCGCTTTGCAAATAGAAGGGGAAGAATGCTAAACCGGGAACTAGGAGATCCGGCTCTGACTCCGTGTCCAGCAAGCTAGGTGGCCTTGGACAAGTGGCCATTTCTGCGAGCTTCAGTCTCCTCGCCTATAAAATGGAGCATGAGACTGGATGAGCTGTAAGACCCGTTAGAGCTCTCAGATTCTGACTCTTTTTGGGGCCAGGACTAGTTTAGGAGGCTAGGAGCCACCAGCCCTAGGCTCCACCCCTGGCTCTTGAGTCAGAACAGCAGGGAGAAGGGTGAGGCCACTGCCAGCATCTCTGGAAGGAATGCTGTCCAGAGCAGGAAGTCAGGCAGCCAAGGGGCCACAGGCCACCCACTCGGCCTCCCCCTCTCTCTGCAGGAGATGCCACAGGAAGACCAACACCTCCACTGCCTGAACAGGGGACTCCAAAGACCTGGGAAGAAGTGCAAGTGACTACCCCCATAGATGTGCTGGTGACCCCGGGTCCCCCAGGTACCTGCAGCCAGCCCTGTGAGGTGTGACTGGCCAGAGCCAACTCCAGGACCTCTCAACCAGATGAATCGTCTCCAGCAAACTCAGGCCAGGCTCAGAGCCCCAGCCTCACGTCATGGAGAACATAGGGAACCCTAGCGAACCCAAGAGCCCGGTCTGGAGCACCTGTCTAACCAGGAAGGGGAAAGAGAAAGGGCATGTGAGGGAAGGTCTTACTCAGAGGCCTTCCAGGAGAATCTGGGGTACCCTGTTGAGGGAAGGGAACATGTGGAGCTTCCAGGAGCCTGGCTCCTCCAGGCTATTGAGCCTGAGCCTACCGAGTGCCCTGGCAGTGGGCAGCCTCCTGACTTTCGGGAAGGAAACTGGTTCTAGTTCTCAAGTTTGTTTAACTGCCTGGAAGCCTGCGTTCCCACCCCACTAACACCACTTGCATTCCCCTACCCCCTCCCACAACAAGGGTGAGGGGGTGCGGTGTGGGGGAGATCCCTGGCAAACCCACCTTGCTCTGGAATGTGAGCTCCTCAGAGGCTCATTGTCTGGGGACTTGATGTCGCCACCGGTGCTCCCTGTGCATGTGCCTGCTCACTTGTGTTCTCGCCGGGGGCTTGCTGATCTCTTAACCTCCCAGACTGAGGCCACCTTGGGAGAGAGGGTATTTCCTCTGGCAAAGAGAGAGGCTGCAGCCTGCTGGAGCAGTCAGAGAGTGGGGGTCGGGGGTGGGGTTCCCAGGGCCTGAACCAGGGCAACCCACTGCCCCCACCCCCAGAGCTTCTCTCCTCTGGCCTCAGAGCACTGCTGCAGGGAACACCCTCGTCCCCTCCCTGCCCGGCAGGCAAGATGAGCTAGGTTAAAGGCTCAGCTCAGGAATCTGGGTCTCTGACCAAAAAAAAAAAAAAAAAAAATGGACCTGGAGGCAGGGACAGGGGGACAGGCTCAGCAGCAGCTCTCAGCTATGTGGAGGGACAGAATGCCCCCCAACCACCACCCACAACCTTTTGCCTAACCCCTCATCTCCCATGCCTCACCTCTCCGGGAGGACATTTAGAATCTGGTTGGAGGTCCCCATGAGCCCCTAGGCTGACACAAACTTGGAGCCAGGCGGAGACAGGCCGGTGTGCATGTTCAATTCAGTCCAACTTAGCAATGCTGTGAAGCCGCACTGTGCACAAGCCCCGCGGTGCCCGTCCCAACCCATTGCCTGGGTCCCCAGGGTTACCTCCGTGCTGTGGGCCAGCGTGGCGGGGACCCTGGGTGTGTGGGCTTCTGACTAGGGTCTCAGGGCCAGCACAGAAGCAGAAAGTGTCATTCATTCAGTCAGTCATCTGCTCATTCAGCATGTACTAAGTGCTGGGTGGTTCTCTAATATTAAGGACACAGTTCAAAAAAGCTAGAGTCCTTGCCCCACCATGTAGCCTCAGTTTTCAGTCCTGGTGAGTCTCCAAAGCGTTTCTGAATTCAGTGTCTTGTCTCCCCGCTTTTTACTCCATTACCACCACCCAAGGCGGTCCTCGTTTAAGTTATTTCGGCGGGTTTCTAAGGGTCTCTTGTGCCTCCCGGCCCATCTTCAGAGCAAGGTGGCATGGCAGCATGAGTGGTCTTTCTGAGACATGAGCGCTGATCATGCCCCACCGTGCGTGACCCCCTTGCATACAGGCGTATCTCAACCTGGCATTCAAGGCCCTGCTCTGTTGGCCCCAGACCACCTCTCCCCTCTTCCCCTGGCAGTTCTCCCCAAGCACCCTACTCACCACATGTGTCTGTCTGTCTAGGGGAAACTGGGCAGGAGTTGCCAGGGGAGGGAAGCTCTGGGCACTGTGGGTGAGGGCTCTGTGCCCCTGTTCAGGGTAAGGTCAGGCTGGAGGCCTCAGCAGGGCAGGCCCTTTGCTAGGACTTGGGACATGGGTAGCTGGAACCCACAGGGTCTCGGTCAGAGGGATGCACTACTGCGAGCTCCATCCTGGTGGGGCTCAGGGCCCTGGGAGGTATTACATAGGCCACACTATATACGTGGATGTGGGATGAGGTTTCTGTGGGTCCTTTGAGGCCCCTGTGCCCAGCGTCCCACACTCTTTCCACTGTGTTCCTCTGCCTTTGTCTATCCACTGCCCTGCCATAACCTCTATTTTGCTCTGTCTCCTCAGATATTGACAGATGTGCCACTGGAGCCACCAACATCTGTGGCCCTGGAACCTGTGTGAACCTCCCAGATGGGTACAGATGCATCTGCAGCCCCGGCTACCGGCTGCACCCCAGTGAAGCCTACTGCACAGGTACGTGCTTGGGCATCCTGGACTCGCTCAGTGTCTGGGGCGGCTGGGAGCAGGGCTGGGGAACAGAGTCAAGAGTCCAGGCAGCAGAAGGTCTAAGCAGTGCTGTGTGGTTTGCGGGTTGAAGAAGAGCACTTCCCTGCAGACAAAGCTAACCTTAACCTTGAGGAGACCAGTCTCTGGGAGCACCATTCGATGAGTCTCCAGGACTCCAGGAAAGTGGAAAGCCACCCCAAGGTGTCCCTGACCAATGCCCGGAGCCCTCAGCTCTGAGCTCAGCCTGCCCCTCAAACTGGCCATCTTGCTGCCTGCAGAGCACACCAAGGCCTGCCCTTATTATAAGTGTCTCCACCAGGGCCATCCCTGGAGGAGAGGTTTGGAGCCAAGACAAATCATCAGGTGTGGGCCTGATCCCGCCTACGCCCACCCTATATTATTATACAAAAGAGAAACATCCACTGTGCCTTGAAGGAGAAAGGAAGTGATCACAGGGCCACTGGCAGAGGGGGCCGTGTGGCAGGGAGGAAGTGTGGGACAGCTGCCCTCAGGCCCTTGGTGCCTGAGTGGGCCAAATGTGCTGACTTCATGGCTCCCAGCCTTAGAGATTTTTCATCTCTGGCCCCTTCTGCTCCCTCATCCCCTCCTTGTCACACAGCACAATCCCCAGTCCAGCCCTTAGCACGAGCAGGTTGCTGGCAGGTGCCCAAAGAAAGGCCTCTCTGACCACCCTCCCCACCTCCCTCTGCTCAGATGACAATGAGTGTCTGAGGGACCCCTGTGCGGGAAGAGGGCGCTGTGTCAACAGCATGGGCTCCTACTCCTGCTTCTGCTACCCTGGCTACACGCTGGCCTCCTCAGGGACCGCGCAGGAATGCCAAGGTAAGCCCTTGCCCCTAAGATGGGCTCGGGACCCCACAGATAGTGTTGGGGTGGAAAAGGATCCAGGCATTCACGGCACCCGGTCACCACGCTGCAGAGTGCAGGAAGTTAGGGGGCCGTGAGAACCAAGGCCATGGCTCTGACCTGGACCTGGGAGGAAGCTGACCTGCACTGAGACCAGAGAGGAGATATGAATTTGAAAAGCAGCAACATTCACAAAGGCTCCAAAGAACTGTGGCTGAAGCTGAGTGTGAGGGTCCAGGGACATGACCAAAGAGGAAGACAAAAAGCCAGGTTTCCAAATTCTGAGTGACAAGGAGCTGCTTTCATTTTGGGAAAGAAGAGCGACCTGTGAGGACACAATCTGGGACTCCTGGCAGACTGGGGAGCAAGCATGCCTTTGCGAGAGGAGCATGGGTCCTTGGCAGCTTGGAGATGCCTGTAAGGCTTTGAACTTTCCTGGGAAGCTCTACATGGGGCCACTGGATAGAGATGCTACCAACACAAACCTTTTATATGCGGCATTTATACTACAACACATACATTTTTACAAAAGAATTCACAGAGAAAATGACACAGCACTTTCCAAGCAGGGCCTTGGGATGTATAACTCGGTTGGTTCCTTCACCTGAAGAATGGAGCTGCTGTTTTTGGACTCACCTTGTGGTTCTGGGAGGGGCAGCCCAGCAGTCATCCACAGGCCCCTCGGAGAGGCTGAGAGAGCTGTGAAACTTCCCATTGTCAGGGTCCCCTCAGGATTTAATCCCCTAAGGATATGTTCTGCAGAGACCAAAGCCACCAGCTCCCTTCACCTGATTGTAGGGGGAAGGGGAATAGCGGAGACAAACCCACCTACCTTAACCGAAGAGTGAGAGACTTGCATGCATCATTCACTCAGTACTCAGCACTCAGCACCTAGGTGCCAGGTGTTGTGTAAGCTCTGGGGACAGTGCAATGAGTAAGGTGTGAATGGTGGCCCTGTGGGGTGAGGAAGCAACTGGTTCTGTATGGAAGAGGGTGTTTGAGCTGGGACGGAATAATAGTAGCTACCATTTAATGAACACTTATTATATGCCAGCACTGTCCTAAGCATTTTATTATATAAAGCTCAGCACCTCAACCCCATGCAGTAGAAATCCTTATCCCCATTCTATAGTTTAGCAAACCGAGGATAAGAGAGGTGAATTGAAACACCCAGGGACCTTGCACCTAGTTGTGGTAGAGTTGGAAACTGAATCAAAGTCATTCCAGCCCCAAAGCACAGTTTGCTTCCAACAACACACTCTCATACACGCAGGGCAAAGGACTGCAGGGAGCAGAGGGTATTCCAGGGAAATGGAGCCATGTCTGCAGAAAGCGGAGTAGTGAACAGGCCTGGCACGCTCTGGGAATAATGATAAATCCAGTGAGACTGGGGCGTGGGGAATGTGGAGGAAGTGGCAGGGGCCAAGGCCAGCACTGAAGTGTCTTGAGTGCCAGGCTGAAGTGCTTGGATACTGTCCCACAGGCAGTGGCAGCTGCAGAGGCGATGTGGTCAGCTGGCTTTCAGGGAGGTGACTCAGGCATCAGTGCTCTGAACGGGCTGGAGTTAGCGAGGGGAGAGGCTGTGGGCAAGGGGTTTCTCTGGGCTTCGCAGCCTTGGCAGACTCTGTGGGCCAGAGGCACTGCTCTCTGTAGGCTCGGCCCAGGGTGCTGGCCTAGGACTAGCAGTAGCTGCTGCAGGAAATGGTGTCACCAGGACTGACATAGACAAGGGGTTCCACCACATGCAGCCTAGGTCTCGGGAATGTCTCTGCCAGACAGACGGTTGGAGGAGGAGCGTGGGAGCTCAAGGTCAGCTGTGAGCGCTTCTCACTTGGGGCCTGGCTGCTGCTTAATGAGGACTCATCCAGGAAAACATCCACAAATTTTGCCAGTCTCGTAAAACAATACCTCATTATTTTAATTACTTACTTTATCTTTATTTATGAATTATTTCATTAATAATTATTACTGTCAATTTACAATTTCTAGAATATCAAATAACATAAATTAATATAAATTATTCGAATATTCAATATGAAAAATAACAGTTATACTTTACAAATAAGTAAGAGCATCTCTTCATAGGTTAGCCACTGGGCTTCTTTATCGGGATATTGCTTGTTCTGGCTTTTGCCCAGTTTTCTGGCGGTGACTGCCGGTTTTTCTAATGGCTCTTTTGGAGTCCCTTTCGCATTTCAGATACTTGCCTGGGTTTGGATGCTGCAATTCTCCCATTTTGTCCTCTGTCCCTTAACCTTACCCTCATGTCCTTTTAACAGAAATCCGCAATTCTGATGTATTGAAATTCACCTTTTGGCCTTATTTTTATGCTTTGGGGGCTTTATCTAAGAATTCTTTCCCCACCCGTATGGCGCAAAGACATTCTCCTATACTTTCTTTCATTAGAGTAATAGTTTCGCCTTTCGCAGCGTGTTTTAGTCCATCTGGAGTCCATCTTTGTGTGTGTGTTAAGATGTGGGGTTTCTTCAATTTCATTTTTCTCCACAGAGCACATCGGTTTCCCCAGCCTTATCTATCAGACGGTCATCCTGGCCCTGCCAGTTTTGGGGTCCTTTATCAAGTTCCCACACATGGCTCTGCCTCTGAGTTCCATTTCTCTTCCATGGGTATTATAGCTTCTAACGTCAGGACCAGTTACTTCAGAATTGCCTGGAGAATTATTAAAATGCAGGTTCCTGGGCCTGCTCAGTACTGCTGGGCGAGACTCTCCTGATGTAGGCCTGGGAGTGTGCATTTTACACCTTCTGCCAGTGATTCTGCTGTGCGCTAAAGTACTGCTCAGACGAAAACGCTGTCCATAAACAAATGATTATTATTCCATTCATGCAATATGTACTTTTTTGGGTTCTGTGCTGGGCACTGGGGGGCACTAAGATAGTAAGGCACATTCTCGGCAGTTGGGGAGAAAAAAGCAAGTAAATGAACAGTTACTGTTATGGGCTGGGTCCTAAAAGAACCCTGGGGAGGGGCATATGGGCTGGAGGGGGAGGTCAGCCTCGCCCAGGAGATGAATAGGAGACAGCCAAGGTGGGCGGGAAGCCACCCCGGGCAAGGAAACAGTGTTTGCAGAAGCTCAAAGCAGGTCCTGTGTGGCTGAGGCTAGGAACCAAAGTGAGAGTCGTCCGCAAGGGCCAAGTTCATGAAAGATTTCACATGCCAGGCTGAGGAGCTTGGATTTTATGGAATAGATTTAATGCAATGATAATAATAATAATAATAATAATAATAATAATAATAATAAGAGCAGCAATAGCAGCTAACATTTCTCCAGTGCTTACTTTGTACCAGGCAAGCACTGTGCTAAACTCTTAACCTGGATTATCTCATTTAATCTTCACAAAGACTCTGTGAAGTGTTTGAACCAGTGGCGGGGGCGGGGTGAGTTCTCCATTAATTGGTGAGGCAGGAAATGGGGAGTGGCCAGAGAGACCTAGAGCTGATCAGTTTTACCAGTCCTGGAAATGGAAGTAGAACTCTACAGGCCATCCGTCGAAGCAGAGGCATTCATATAAACAAAGGCTTGGAGGCTGGACCAGTGGGAATTGATGAATACAGCAAAACTGGGGCCAGAGGGCAGAGGCCTTGTGAGCCAGGCTGAGCAGCAGGGAACCCTGGTAGTGGTCAAGCAGGGGGATGGCATGACCAGGGTTGGGCTTTTGAGCTACCAGTATGGTTGGGGACAATGGAATAAACCACATGGATAGTTCCACAGCTGTCTAAGGTTCTGTCTTTCACATGTTGCTTAATCCCTAACCTTTACGAGGCCGTTAGGAACTCTAGTAGCAGATGAATACAGGGGGACATACTGGGGTCAGGAGGGGGACTCCGTTAGCCTCCTCAGATCATGCTCTATGGACTGCCATCGGACCTCGAGACCAGCCCTTGCGTCAAGGGATGAGAAGACAGCCACGAGGGTCCCCATGAGCCCCAAAAGTAGCTTCCTAGAGAGAAAGGAACTTGGGGGTTTGCAAGGGCCTGAGCTATATCAGTCTGACCTGGCATAGGAGCCCTTTGCCAATCGTGGCTACAGCAAGGATGTCTTCCCTACCCGAGCCTCAGCATAAGTGTCCTCGTCCTTGGGCTCTGAAGGAATACCCCAGGATGCCCTGCAGGGCTGGCCCCCGTTCAGGCTTTTTCTATGTGTTTGCAGACATAGACGAGTGTGAGCAGCCAGAGGCATGCCACGGAGGGCACTGCATCAACACAGAGGGTTCGTACCACTGCAAATGTGACAAGGGCTACATCATGGTCAGAAAGGGACACTGCCAAGGTAAGGAATGGGGTGCCGCCCCCTACCATCTCCTGGTCCCTCCCATACACTGGTTGCCCCCAACTCCCCTTCTAGCTTGTCTCTGACTGGGCCCCTTCATGCTGAGGCCACTCCTAAAAACAGAGCACTGTCTAGAAATTCTCGAGCCCTTTCAACCCCTTAGTGATATTGTGGTATGCTGTCTGCCCCCGAAGCAGGGAACACGAGCAACTTTGTATACATGAGACGCCAAGAACATCCCTCTGTACACCTGTGCCCTCACCTGGAGTCATAGCACTCTTCTTGTTAATGCAGCATAACAATCAACCCATCAGGGAGGTGCCTGAGATCTCAGCCTTGTCCTTCTTGCTAAAGTTTCTAGGCTGTGAGCTCCTAAGGACAGACCATATCCTTGGATGACCCACGATAATTGACCATGCATTGAACAACCCCCAACAAATGCCAGTTGAATGAATGAATGAATGAATGAATGAACAACGAACCCTGATCCTTGCTCCCTTTCCCAGGCCAAAAGGTGACCATGACATTGCCAACTGGTCTCCTCACAGACTGGCTCGAACCTGCCACTATTGTGTAACCTTCTGGCAGCTCTGCCACCACCACCTTCCTGCCAGGCTGGGGTGTCAAATGTTTGCAAGAGGCCTGGGTTATGTGTTCCCAAGACTGGCTGAGACAGGAATAAGTGAGAGTAAACCAAAGCTCTCTCTGGAGGGAAATCCTGCCCCGGATTCACGGGTTGTCGGCCCGGCCTCCTCCTGGCTTCCAGGTTTTTCCTGGCCACGACCTGCCTGGATTCAGAGGGTCCTGGAGGTGAGGGATGAGCTCACCCTCATTCCCCTTCCCAGTGCCAGTACCATGGAAGCAAAGCCCAGAGTCCTAGCAGGTCTAGCAAAGGCGAGAGGTGGTTAGGGTTGTAGGATGGGCAACTAACTCTCCATCTGCATACCCCCCAATCCACATGTCACCTTCCCAGTGTCTCCCTCTTGGTGTTCCCCCTTTCAGACTCTGGCCTGTGCATGATCAAAGCCAGAACTCCTTGTCCTCATGAGCATGATGGAAACAGACAGCCTGGTATTTCCTAGGAGAAGGGAGAGTGAAAGGAGTTAGCATTTGCTGGGTGCCCATTATGTGCCAGGTACTGTGCTAGATACCCATCATGCTAGATAAGCATCAGAACATGAATTTGACAGAACACTTTATTAAAAAGAAAAGCAAAACTAAATGAAATGAACCAAGAAAATACCAGGATATTAAAAAGATCAAATTTAACCTAACCAGTCCACGTTAAGGGCACAGGCTCTGGCAGAGACAGGCCTGGTTTTGGCTCTTGTTTCAGTGTCTGAAAATGAAAACCGTAATGCCTATCTCAGAGGCTCTTGTGAGGATTGAATGAGCATACACAACAACGTAGCATCACTATCTGAAGGCTCCATTTTTTTTCTCATCTAGCCTTCCCCCGCTACCCCAGACCATGCCTCTGGATTGTTCCCTTCCCTTCTGGAGGAAAGGTTCCAGACACACACCTCGGCTGGGAGGTCAGGCCGAGTTCCTGGCCCAGGGCAGACGCTCTCAGTCTGTTGAAAGAAAGACTGATGTAGCCTGCACACTCCTCCAGGTTTCCGTCAGTAACCACAGACCCGGCCCATCACCCCGGGAGCCCAGTCAATTTCCTCTCTCTCTTTCTTCCTTCTCCAACTAAGAAACCACTCTCTCCGCTTA
Source organism: Pteropus medius (assembly GCF_902729225.1). Lineage (NCBI taxonomy): Eukaryota > Metazoa > Chordata > Mammalia > Chiroptera > Pteropodidae > Pteropus > Pteropus medius. Next base: position 2,789,041 of record NW_024349797.1, on the reverse strand, counting down.
AACTCAAAATCTCTGGTGAAAGGCCTGCGTGGTCTGGACAGCAGCCCATCCAAAGTCTCAATGGCATTTCCGTCGTACCAGGATTCTGGGTTCCCACGGAAAGGGGTTAGTTTCCCTGCAGACTGCCAGGGCTCTGCTGTCCCCCACCCATATCCAAGGTTACCTGAGCTTCTGGCCCCTGACTGAGCACTCTCCTCACCCTGTGCTCTCACAAGCAATGGAGGCGGGCACCCTTATGTTTCCTCGTGCGAAGGCTGACGTGCTGGTCGAGAAGGTCCAGAATCCTCCCAGTGTACAGACGGCAGGTGGGCAAGCTGGTCCCTGGGGTGACTATTTACATGCGTCTTCTGGGGTGTCTTCAGCCACCTCATACCAAGAGGGTTTAAACATTTAATCACATGGTCTCATTCTTTGGTCAGCAAACATTTGCTGAGTGCCAGCTTTGTCCCAGCCATGGGCTAGGACAAAACATGCCATACTCTTAGATTAAAATTTAAACCCTAGACTAGGCAGAAAAACCTGGCTCCAGTCCAGGCACCAAGGGGTTGGTGGAACAGCCTCAGGGTGTCTGGTGATGTTAGAGCCAGTGCCTTTAACACAGAGTGGTTAGAAGTGAAATTCACTTCATCTGGAACCTTCATCTGGCTCCTGTTGGTTGGTTTGGCTAGTGGCTCCCATGTAGAAGAAGCCTTCCCTGGCTCAGGTGGACACTCAGGGCTGCTTTGATTTCTTTCCTCCCTCTACCACTTGCTGACAGACCTCTCACATGTGATCATCGCTGGCTGGGACTCTGGTCTGAGGAAGAAAACCAGCAGTGGCATGCCAGGGCACACTAGGTTATGCCGCATTAACAAACAACCCCAATCTTAGTGACTTAGAATACAGCAAACTTTACACGTGACCAACGCCACATGTCTATCATGGATCAACTGGGCGTCCCACCCCACGTGTCCTCATTCTAGAATCAGGCTAAAGGAATAGCCAGCATCTTGAATGTGGCCAGTCTCCACGAAAAATAGAAAGAATGCTCTGCAGGGTTGCACATAGTTAAATGCTTTGGTCTATAAATCACACGTTATATCTACTCATAGCTCATTGGCCAGCACTTGTCCTCAGGCCCCGCCCAACCAAAAGAGGCCAGGAGGCATAAGCCCACCATGGCCCAGAAAGTGGAGGGCTGGAATATTTAGCGAACAGCATTAGGACCACAAGTCACCTAATGCCCAGCATAAGACATGTGGGACACCACCTCCGCAGATGTGCCCAGAATGTCTGGGCAGGACAGGCTTCAGAGCTCTGCTCCTGGTAAATCTAATCTCCTTCCACCACTGCTTGGTCCTGTGGGAGAGACCCCAGAACTTCATTTTTTCTCAGTGTGTTCTTTGAGGAGGCTCCTTGCCTCCTCCTTGTTCTTCTCTTCATCCTGAAAGTCTGGCCTCCCTGAAGCAGGGATTGTTCATCATTCCCAATGGCTCTGCCCAGCCTCCTTCCGGTACCTCAGCCAAGGCCAGCAAGCCATGGTGCTAGCTGCTCTCTCCTGGGTGGCCAAAATTGGCAGCCCTAGATCTTTCATTTCCTCCACCTCTGTCTCATTCTTTTCATCTCTCTGTTTACAGAAACTCTTAGAATAGTTTAGCTTGGTGTCACCACAGCCCAAGTAGGAGCTCTTGGTCGCCCTCTTTCCAGAGATGAGCCTTCTCCCTAGCAGTTCCAGGTCTCTCCCTGCAGATACCCACCTGACTGACCACCTGCCCTGTGAATATCTTCCCCTTCTGGACCCTCCCAGTGAAGTTTTGGTTTTAAGAAGGCCCCAGTTCCCTGGGACAGAGGGCTTTGGTGGGTTCCTGTCTCCTGCAGAGCAAACAGCCTCAGGGGAGACTCATTTTTACCCTTCACTGCAGGGCCTCTATCTATCCTGTTCTATAAAGACAGCTCCTGGCTTTAGTCCCTTTGCAGAAAGCCTGTGTTCTGACCCTTGTCACTACCTCCTGCTTTTCCTCTATGGGGCTGAGTAAGTCTTCCTCCTGGGCAATAGGGCCTCTGAACCCGCATAAGTGGGTGAACTTCCTCTAAGAGAATGACAATTACCTGTTTAGGAAGAGTCAGTTTTCCTGTTTCCTCTGGAGCTTGGTCACTCTATTGGTCATGAATAGTGACTGAGAGGCTCGACACTGGGCCAGAGGAGCATAGCATCTTCCTGCAGCCCCAACTCAGTGTTTAGTCCCTGTGTATGACCTCTCTAAGTCAGCCAGGTCCCCTGGGTGCCTTGGATATGGACTCCCCGAGATGCCAGGTCACATCGGGAAGAACCCTGCCTACAGTTCCTGGGAGCAAGATCTCCATCTTTCTCCTTATTGTCACTCTCCCAGGACTGCTGCTCCTCTCCTTCCATGGGTCCCTTCTCCCCACACTTGTCTGGTTGGTGCTCAGGCTCATCCTTTCTAGTTGACTTTCCTGGATCTCACCAGGGTGGGTACTGAAAGCCCTACATGGTTCTTGGCTAGAAGAAAAGTCTCTCCAGCAGAGAAACCTTGCCACCCTTAGCTCTGCACCAGCCTCAGGGCCGGTCCAAGATTGGGGATCATCTTCAGTACTCATTTTCTGGTGCTGGGAAACCCATTTCGTCTTCATTGCCCAGCTGGTGATCTATTCTGTGGCCTGCTGTGCCAAGCACGTACAACCCCAGTAATTGTCATCACTCGTAAAGGAACAGGAGTTCACCGAGGGAGATATGAGGGCCGTTTCTGACAGTCCAGCTCACAAAGTAGAGTTCTCTCACCCTCCCACAGCTAGTGGTAACCACAGCCTCTGACACCCAGCCAGGGTGTCTCCCTTTCTAGAGTTCCTCCATCTCTCTCTTTGTCCAGGACAGTGGGTGGGAGGTGGAATTGGGAACACAGGATGACACTCACTTTTTCCTAGTTTCCATCTGTACGGAAACTGACATCTCTCCCTCTCCCCAGACAAGGGCAGGGTCAAGGATCCACTTCCTTACAGACCTACCCATGTGCTGTGGTTCCCAGGGATGACCAAGGGAGGGGCTGTTATTTTGCAGATATCGATGAATGCCGTCACCCTGACACCTGCCCCGATGGAAGATGCGTCAACTCCCCTGGCTCCTACACTTGCCTGGCCTGCGAGGAGGGCTACAGGGGCCAGAGCGGGAGCTGTGTAGGTGAGGGGTGTTTGCAAAGGCACTGAGAGGGCTCTCTGGCCTTGGGACCTCTGGTCGAGCCCACACATAGGGAGAGAAAGAATGGGACAGAGGGAAGCATCTTGGAAGCTATTGTCATCCATGATCCGGCTGGGTTCCCAGATGACGTTGAGCATGAGATGGGTGTGCTTCAGTTACTGGTACTCTGCCCTCTGAATCAGCTCGGGTGGAGGCCCCTTTGGCTTTTTGGCCATGTCCGTTCAGGAGCCATAGCCCAAGGTCCCAGAAGCTCCTGTAGCTGGATCCCGTTGGGCAGAGTGAAGTGCCAAGCATCCTAGGAGGAGTTGTTGTCAGCTAGCAGCCAGGCCCTGCTATGGTTTCCAGGGAGGAAGGGTCTTCTGCTCTACTGCATCTCAACAGCAGTGTCTAAACAGCAAGGCTTAACCGAACAGTGAGTGCTCTTCTCCTCCAGAGGAAGCTGCATGTCAGCTGTAGGAGGAATGTTCTTTACCAGCAGCCCCCGCAGGAAGAAGGGCCCGGGGTTCAGAATGCCAGGAGGAACTGAGTTGTGAATAGATGCTTTGAGTCTCTGGAGAGGGCAGACATTTCCCAGGCCCTTGACACTGCCATTCAGCCACCCAGGCAGAGCTCGGCCTCTCTCTGCCTTGCCCACTCACCTGTTGAAGCTGGTTGTTGGGCTGGGAATATGAGATCATACGTTTGGTTGGCAGAGAGGTTCAGACCCACCATAAGGTGAGTCAAGGTCTTGGACACTTCACTACAAGTGTCCTCTAGTGGGCAAAACTAGCCCCAAGGCTAGGGGATCTGGCTCCCTTTTCTAGTACATATGCAGTGTGCTCTGTGTTACTAGAGCTGAAGTGAGCTCAGTGGGGAGGGGCATTCTTTCCTGCTTTGGTGAGTGAGGCCAAGAGCTGTAATGACCTCATGGCCTTCCCAGGGTGGCCTACAGTGCCTCTCAATGGTGATTCCTTGGCCTCATAGTTGAGATGCTCTATGCCTGATGAAGGGGGCTGCATGAAGGAAAGGAGGCCAGCCTGCCATCTTGGACTTCTCTCCCACAGATGTGAATGAGTGTCTGACTCCCGGGGTCTGTGCTCATGGAAGATGCATCAACCTGGAGGGCTCCTTTAGATGCTCTTGTGAGCAGGGCTACGAGGTCACCTCGGATGAGAAAGGCTGCCAAGGTACAAAGATACTAACACATCCTTCTTCCACAGCAAACCAGCCTGTAGCTCCTTCCCTCCACACACACACTCCGACCCCTGGCCCTGCATCCCTGACCATGCTGATCCAACACATCACTGCCAAGACCTGTCCTTTCCCCTACCTCTGCACACCTGTCAGTCTCTGCTATCCTGGCACGTCTGTCCTGCAGAGTCCCACACAAAAATCAATGGCCTGTTTCAGATGTCAACGAGTGTGCCAGCAGGGCCTCGTGCCCCACGGGTCTCTGTCTCAACACTGAGGGCTCCTTCGCCTGCTCAGCCTGTGACAGTGGGTACTGGGTGAATGAAGACGGCACTGCCTGTGAAGGTAACCCTGAGGAGGAAGTTGGCAGAGAGAGACCGAGAATATAGGCCCTCTTACCTTCCAAAGGACATTCCATATGTCCCCTAGCTTTGGACTGATGCTGAGGGTCTCCAGGCTAGGCTAGTTGACCCTACACATGGACTTGGCCTAAGGAGAGCTTCTATCGTCATAATGCCCAAGTTTAGAGGTGAAGACAGAAGGAAAAGGGAGTCACAGAGACAGGAGGGAAGCTGACAGTAGAGCTGCTGTCACTACCAGGGCCTGCCCTTCCCCAGGGGCCTGGAGAGAGTCCTACAAGCTCAGAGAAGGAGGCCAGAGGCGTGGGGAGGTTCCTGCCTCGCCGGATGGAGGGAGACCTCCTAGGCCCGCAGGGTGACCAGCTGCTGTCTGCCCCAGACCTAGATGAATGTGCCTTTCCTGGAGTCTGCCCCTCAGGCATCTGCACCAACACTGCCGGCTCATTCTCCTGCAGGGACTGCGACCAGGGCTACCGGCCCAGCCCCTTGGGCCACACCTGTGAAGGTGAGAGCCCCTGCAGGGGAGGAGAACACAGATGGGATTCAGGATTCAGGGAGACTAACCCATCACCCTCAGAAAAGAAAGTAGCCAGGACACAACAGGGGCTGTTTTCAGACCAAGGTCCCCTCTACCTACCTCGGATGGTGGGCTAGCTGGGTACACTTATTCTCACCCCTTGACCAACAGGAGTCGGAAAGCCAACTGCAGATCAGGGTCTGGGGGCCAATGAGCCACTGGACCACAAGCATCAGCATCGCTGGGCGAGCTTGTTCCACATGAGCTTCCTGGACCTTGTCCCAGGCCTGCTAAATTAACTTCTGTTGCCAAGGGTGGGGTGGGGGTGGGGGAAGCTTGGGTTCTGGTTTCTAACAAGTTTCTCAAGGGTTCCTCGTAAGGGTGGATGTTCGGACCATATTTTAAAAGACACCAGCCTGCACCAGGCAATCTGTAGGCCGGCTTGAAGAGACTAGTTTGCTACCTTCTCAGGTTCTCTGTATCTATGTACTTGGCTTATTTCTCATCTGTTTTCCTATTGCTTCTCAGTAAAAACCTAAGCCATCTCAGCTATAAGGGTAGTGGGATTTGGCCACCCTAGTCCAGGGTTGCTGAGAAAGGCCAAGTGTTCCCAAGGTGGGCATTGTGTGGGCAGCTAGAGAAGCCCAGCCAGAGGCAAGGAGAGCCTGCTGAGCTGGGACAAAGTAGAGGGAACTGGAGTCACCCTGCTCCCCAGAGGCTCCCTCACCAGCTTCTCCCAAGTATGTTGCTTTATAAGGGGATGACGCCCCTGTGGGGCCAGACTCCTCATGCAGAGCCTTCTGGAGACCTCCCCACTGGTTCCTGTCCTTGGGAGGTGCTGCCATTGGCTTCTTCTTGTGTGACTCTGCAGATGTGGATGAGTGTGAAGACCCCCAGAGCAGCTGCATAGGAGGCGAGTGTAAAAACATGGCTGGCTCCTACCAGTGCCTCTGTCCCCAGGGCTTCCAACTGGCCAATGGCACTGTGTGTGAGGGTGAGTGGCTCAGGTTTCTCCAGGGGAACTGGGGTCGGTGTTTGGGGAGGTGGGAACATCCCCAGGAGTGAACACTATCATCTCCCTGCAGATGTGGACGAGTGCATGGGAGAGGAGTACTGCGCACCCCACGGGGAATGCCTCAACAGCCACGGGTCCTTCTTCTGTCTTTGTGCACCAGGCTTTGCCAGCGCAGAAGGCGGCACCAGCTGCCAGGGTGAGACACCAGTTTGGCCATGTCCACTTGCCAGCAGCAGGGGGTGCTGGAGACTAGATCTAGTACCACGATAAAATGCTCCTGGTCCCACCCAGGAATGGGAAGATGGGAGGGTGACAGTAATGAAAGGGAGCCAAGTGTCAGGGAGGGACTCTTTCCCCGGGCCTCTCCATGAAGTCTACATCAGGCACACATCGTCTGAACTCTGAGTGGTGTCACCCTTCTTCCGACAGAGCCCAGTTCCAGGGCTCCTCCCCGCAGCCTGGCATCTGGCTTCCATCTCTGAACTCTTTCTCTTACACTGAGCCACTCTCTGGTCCTCTTAGGAGCTACCTATGGCCCAGAGTAAGCTGCCTAGGGCCCTAGGGACCCATGGCTGGGTCTGCTGACAGACATCTTTGTTCTAGATGTGGACGAGTGTGCAGTCACAGACCGGTGTCAAGGAGGGCACTGTGTCAACACCGAAGGCTCCTTCAACTGTCTGTGTGAAACTGGCTTCCAGCCGTCCCCAGAGAGCGGGGAGTGTGTGGGTAAGGCTTCCAGGGGGGAGTGGACAGGGGTCTGCCCCACGTCTGCCCACCTCCACCTCTGCCTGGTCCTCAGCTCCCTGGGACCAGGAACTGCAGCTTCCGGGAAGCAAAGCACTTTCCACAGATTTCTCATCTAACGGATAATGTATTTATTGAGTTTCTGCTGACTCAGAGACTGTGTGAGGATGACAAAATGAAGACAATCATAAGCCCTGTGCTGGCGGAGCACACAATCTAGTTTTTAAAGCCAGACTGATTCAATAGACATTTATTAAAAACCTGCTAGGTTCAATGTCTTTTGTTAAGACAAATAGACAGTTATGGGCAATCTTAAAATTGAGCAAGGGAAACAGATATGAAGACAACTCTCCATAATACACTTTGGTGACGGTTTTATTTTTATAGAGAAGTATAAAGTACTCTACTGAGGGTGGGGGAAGGAGTGTCATGGAAGGCTAAGAGCTCAGTGCTTTCCTAAACAGCACAGAGCTCTCTTTCAGACGTTCATCCCTGCTGGGTCAGGGGAAATGACCCTGAATTTGATGTTTTGGGGTTGAGATGATCACAATAATTCAGAACAGATCAGGTATCCCAGAGGTTGTGGGGCATGACCTTATGATGCCAGAGAGGTGGGGCTAGAGCAGTGACATGGCCACTTCTGTACCCTCTCATGGCTCTGGGGACAGACATTGATGAGTGTGAGGACTACGGAGATGGAGACCCGGTGTGCGGGGCCTGGAGGTGTGAGAACAGCCCTGGCTCCTACCGCTGTGTCCTGGGCTGCCAGCTCGGCTTCCACATGGCCCCTACTGGAGACTGCATTGGTGAGTAGGGAGCGGCAGTCAGAGGCGGGAGGACTGAGGACACCTATTTTTCATGTATCCAGCTAGAAACTATTTTCTCCTGAGGACACTATTTTTGCAGCTGTTTGAAGTTTGTATATTTTCCATACAGCAGAGCTGACACAAAAATTGAAGAGAAATGTGAATGTTAGAGTTTGCTTGTCTTGTGTTTAGAAGTTACTTTTCACAAATCTTGGTGTTAATAGACCAAATAAATAAGTATTCCCAGCAAATAGAGAAAACCAGTGAGAACACACCCTACACTCGTCTCCACTGTCTCGCAGACATAGACGAGTGTACCAACGACACTGTGTGTGGGAGCCACGGCTTCTGTGACAACACTGAGGGATCCTTCCGCTGCCTCTGTGACCAGGGCTTTGAGACCTCGTCCTCTGGCTGGGATTGTGTTGGTGAGAAGCCTTGGGCTAGCTGGACTCTGGGCCAGGGAAGGGAAGGCCCTTGGGCCCTTTATCCCATCTACACAGATCGACTGTCTTGGGTAGAGGTCCTGGGGCCCTTCTTCTGAAATGTCCATGGTCACATGGCTCCATAATGGGACCGCATAGAGTGGGCAAGGAAGGGCGATTTCAGTTCCACCCTACAGCTGGCACCTTGGCCAGGATGGTAGAAGTGTGGCCACGTCCTACCAGCAGAGGGAGCAAGCACATTAACCAAGGCTCCACCCTCCTCCCGAAACCTCAGGGTCCCAAGAGGCACTTCTAGAGAATGTGCAGAGGGAAGAACTCTTCCTCTTTTTCCATTTAGGGACCCTTGCCTGCCACTTTTCTCTCTCTCCATTCCCATGACCTCTGTCCATCTTTTTCTCCTGCCTGCTCACTCATACCCACTTCTGCGCTTCCCGCGAAACCTAACCTCTTCTTTTGGGAGGGTATCTGCCCACTGGGCCAGAGGCAGGCGCAGGGGGCATGGGCTGCCTGTTCTCTGCCCAAGAGCCTGTACTTATGCCTGGCAGACGTGAATGAGTGTGAGCTCATGCTGGCGGTGTGTGGGGCGGCGCTCTGTGAAAATGTGGAGGGCTCCTTCCTATGCCTCTGTGCCAGCGACCTGGAGGAGTATGATGCTCAGGAGGGGAGCTGCCGCCCACGGGTGGCCGGAGGTGAGCATGCCCCATACTTCACCCAGCCATTATGAATGGCCACTCTCTGGCTTACTCTTTCACTGCTCCGGCTCCTGAGAAGGAGCCTGGGCTGGGACTGGGGCAGTGTGGGCAGGGGTGCAGCTGAAGAATGGCATGTGGAGGGGTGAGGAGTCTGAGTGCAGCAAATGACAAGACAAGATGGGGGTGTGCTCCAGGCCAAAACACATCCAGGGGGCTGCAGGGCTTTGAGGACCCTACAGAAGGCTCAGAAAGCTCTGAGGCCAACTTAGGGTGGCCCCAGGGATCTCAGATTAAGCCTTGGAGGGGCCCTCAATCTAACCCCGGGAAGCTCTCCAGGTGAGGGAGGCCTGGAAGCTGAGCTAAGCTCGACTCCCCTCTTCCCACGCCCCCGTAGCTTTCTGGGTCAGCTTCCCACCTTAGGCTGCACTGGGATTCAGCTGACCTTCTCTGACTTGGGGAAAAGAAAGGAGGACCTAGAACAGCGAAGGGTGGAGGGGCTGGCGTACAGTATAAAGCAGAGGAATGGGCAGAAGGCTACACATACAGCATGCCAGGAAGGCAGGATGGCATACTGGAAAGAGCAGGGGCTTTGGCACCTGAGGAACTGGGGTCAACTCCCTGCTATGCTACTTAATAGCTGGTGGCTGTGGCCAGTCATTTAGCTTCTCTAAGCCTCAACTGCCTCATCTGTAAAAGGGAGCTAATGCTAATAATGCCCACCTCACAGGGTTGTTGAGAACATCAAATGAAATAATATAGGTAAAAGCATTTTGTACACTGTAAAGTGGTATATAAACGTTCCATTCGTAAAGGCTAGGGTGTCCCAGAGGGCCGTGAACAGACAATAATAAGGGGCATCTATCACACACAGGTCAGAGTATCCCTGAGGCCCCGCCAGGGGACCACCTCGCAGGCCCCATCCGCATGGAATGCTACTCTGGGCATGAGGGCCAGCTGCCCTGCTCCAGCCTCCTCAGCCAGAACACTACACAGGCCGAATGCTGCTGCACCCAGGGTGCCAGCTGGGGAGAAGCCTGTGACCTCTGCCCAGCTGAGGACTCAGGTAAGGCCCTCACGGGTTCCAATCCTCTCAGGGTCAGCTTTTCAGGGTGCTACTGAGAGAGGGGGGAGGGGAGGGCAGAGCCCTGCTCTCTCTGAGCTTAGATGCCTCCTTACAGTTGAATTCAGCGAGATCTGCCCTAGTGGAAAAGGTTACATCCCTGTGGAAGGAGCCTGGACATTTGGACAGACCATGTACACAGGTAACCTCCCTACAGACCCTGATCCCCAAACTCCGCTCACCTGAGCTGGCCCAGCCTGGTCCTCCAGGAGGTCCCTGGGGAAGCTGTGCATGCAGGCTGCCTAGGTCACTTCCATCATTCCTGTCCCAGGGCTGATGACCTGCAGAGTTTTAACTAGAAGTTCTAACAGGAAGTCCTCTGGGAGTGTTCGTACAACCTCACCTCAGCTTTTCTGCTTCCCTGAGGCTGAACTCTCTGGAAACAAACCACAATGCCTTGACTAACCCAGTCACGGGGCACAGAGACAGAGAGGGGAGTGCTGCTATACAGAAGCCAGAAGCAGCTGCTTATCTCCCTGGCCCCACCTACAAAGCCAGAAACTTTGGGGAACCTGTACTCAAAAAGTGTGTAGTTTAGGTATGAGCCCTTTAGCACCCTAATCCTGAGGCTGGAGAAGGAAATAATAGAAAATGAAGTAGGTTTCCTTAAGTGCTTGCTATGTGCCAAGCACTATTTTAAGTATTTGAGATGTATTAACCTTTTAATTGTCATAACAAAGGTAAGAGGTTAAGTAGTCATACTTACATTTTTTAGGTAGAAACTGAGGCAAGGGGAACTTAAGCAAGTGGCCTGAAGTTATCCAACTAGCAAGTGGCAGGGCCAAGATTCAAACCCAGCAAGTCTGGCTTTGGAGCCCCTAGCCTCAAGTACTGCCTCATACTGCTTCTCACCACCCCTCACCTCAGCTCTGCCTTCCCACAGACGCTGATGAGTGTGTGATGTTCGGGCCTGGTCTCTGCCAGAATGGACGGTGCCTCAACACGGTACCTGGCTACATCTGCCTGTGCAATCCTGGCTACCACTACGATGCCACCCGCAGGAAGTGTGAGGGTGAGGACACACACCACCCCTCCCAACCCCCAGGCCCACAGCTGAATGCTCACCCAGCCCTGCCAGCCAGCCCCATTCTTGCTGGGAGTTCCCCTTCTGGGGGGCAGACGCCAACTGCAGCAGGCAGGTCTGAAGTGAGGGGAGCTGTGGGGCTGTCACGGATTGTACTGGGGATGTTGGAAAAGTATCCCTGGGGAGGGGCCTCCCAGGCTGGGCCGGGGCAGGGGAGGGGGAAGCAGGGTGCTACCTCTTCATTATCAGTTACAAGAAAACCCTCTTCTGTGAAGGTGGTCCTTGGGCAAGGCGCCTTGGCACTGCCCACGTGTTTCTCCTGTCTTCCTGCCACCACAGATCACGATGAGTGCCAGGACATGGCCTGTGAAAATGGCGAGTGTGTGAACACAAAAGGCTCTTTCCACTGCTTCTGTAGCCCACCCCTCACCCTGGACCTCAGCCAGCAGCGCTGTGTAAACAGCACCAGCAGCATTGGTCAGTGGGCCTGGGGTAGCAGGGCAGCAGGGGGAATAACCTGGGCTAGGGTGGGGAGGGGTGGGCTCACATGCTTCTGTGCCTGTGCTACCAGAGGACCTGCCTGACCACGACATCCACATGGACATCTGCTGGAAAAAAGTCACTAATTATGTGTGCAGCCAACCCCTGCATGGGCACCGCACCACTTACACAGAATGCTGCTGCCAGGATGGTGAGGCCTGGAGCCAGCAGTGTGCTCTGTGCCCTCCTAGGAGCTCTGGTAAGAGAGGCGACCTGTGCCTGCATGGAGGGAGGGGAGGTACCTAAAATGCCCTCACCTTGTAAGGGGGGATTTAGAAAGGAGTAGAGCAATCAGAGTAATGACCCTTTTTTCCATCCCTGTTGTTTGGGGATAAGGTGGGGCAGGTGGTGGAATGGGGAGAGGCGCACTGCCAGGAACTCTCTGAGGGCACTCGTCCCCCGTGCTCCCTTTCTCCTTAGGGCAGGCAGCCTAGGGATAGCACACCAGGCTTTATCTAACAGGAGTTGGGCCCAGCTTCCTCTCTCACTCCTTCCTGACAGAGGTCTATGCTCAGCTGTGCAATGTGGCCCGGATCGAAGCAGAGCGGGAGGCTGGGGTCCACTTCCGGCCAGGCTATGAGTATGGCCCCGGGCCTGAGGACCTGCACTACAGCCTCTATGGCCCAGATGGGGCACCATTCTACAACTACCTGGGCCCTGAGGATGCCATCCCTGAGCCACCCTTTCACAACACAGCCAGCCACCCAGGGGACCATGCACCGATCCTTGAGTCTCCCCTGCAGCCCTCAGAACTCCAGCCCCACTATGTGGCCAGCCATCCAGGTCTGTGTTGCTGCAAAAATGGGGAAGAGGTGGGCACTGAAGTTGTTTCACTTCCATCTCCTCCACTGGCTAATCACTGCCAGCAGGGTAAGGTCGGGGAAGGGGAAAGACACGCCAAGCCCTCTCACAGGTCACTCACGGGACAACTCCAAATGCCCAGGTCAGACCCTAACGACTCTCTCTAATGAACTAGCACAAGGGACACAAAAAGGTACAGGACACCATCATCCTAACCTCAAAAGCTGCCTGTGGGAGGGAGCTGAGAGAACAAGAGAAAGCAGGTACACTCTAGTACTGTCTGTTTTTTCTCCCTCTACACCATTTAGGGTATGCAAAATAACCTGCTCTACAAGTTCAAACTTGTGACCTGAAATGCGAATTAAGGATTTCTAATTACTTGAAAGTCCCACTGTGGTGACTTGGTTTGTAAGTAGCACTCAGGGCTTGGATCTCAATGAGGAAGTCAGGCCTGGGATCTGTGCAATGGACACCATCCACAGGCACAGCCACCTTACCAGACTGATTAAGACTGTACTAAGGTTACGGGTGGGGTCTTTTTCAGGGATGGGGAGCTGCTTAGAGAGAGAAGAGGGTTAGGCGGATATGGTAGTTTTGCTTTGTGTTGAGTGAGAGTAATCCACTTTTGCTGCCAATCTTCTCCCAGGGGGAAAAAAAAAAGACTATATAAAGATTTTATATAAAACACTCTCCCACCAACCACAACAAACTGTATGGTGACACCCAACTGCTCAGGAGCCCTGGCACTGTAAACATGGTGTCAGCCTTCTTGGGAGGCCTCATTTAAAGGTCTCTGCCACCTAAAATGATTCATTTTTATTTTTAAGACTATTGCCTTTTGTTTTAGCATCTTTCTGTGAGAGTTTTAAGACCGTCTCCAACTCCACCCCAGGAATTCAACAGGAGCAACCCTTTGTAGCAGAGGGTAAAGGTCCAGGGGTTGGGTACAAGACCTCAGCTTCCTTCTCTCTCTGACTTCCTCATACCAGAACACGCAGCCGGTTTCGAAGGGCTTCAGGCAGAGGAGTGTGGCATCCTGAATGGCTGTGAGAATGGACGCTGTGTGCGTGTGCAGGAAGGCTACACCTGTGACTGCTTTGAGGGATTCCAGCTGGACATGGCCCACATGGCCTGTGTGGGTAAGTTTAGAATCAGAGTGGCAATGCCTTGGGAAGTGGACTGACCCTGATGGCTCCCTATGAAGTCGGATGGCCCATTGCTCACTTTAAGAATGCATGTCTAAACCCGGGACAGCTAGAAAAGCCACTGCTGCCCCCTAGTGGGGCTGCCTGGCACTGGGTTGAGTGGTGAGAAAGCTCCAAAGGAAGGTCTAATGCTGTAGAAAGTCCTTTCCATGGAGGTGCCCAGACAAAAGAAAGGCAAGGACGAGAGAGCATGGTCACTCTCCTGGGCACAGTATGGGCTCACTACCACCTGCTGTGTCCCTGAGTTGCTCATTTTGGGGCAATGACTTAAGCCTCTGGCTGCCACACCCAGGATTACACTGCAGGGCAGGGGTCAGGGCTTAGTGACCCAGAGGGCCAAAGGCAACAGGCCAGAGGCCCTTGGGCTCCATCCAGCTGGCTCTCTCCTGTTTTCCTTCCTTAGATGTGAATGAATGTGATGACTTAAATGGGCCTGCTGCACTCTGCGCCCATGGTCACTGTGAGAACACGGAGGGCTCCTACCGCTGCCACTGCTCCCCAGGTTATGTGGCCGAGGCAGGCCCCCCGCACTGCATCGCCAAGGAGTAGCAGTGAGGGGTCAGTGTGGGCAGCTACCTGGAAATTGGCATCAGGCGGGAGCCTTGAGGACTCTTTCCTAGCTGGGAAGACACCATGAAGGCTTCAAGCAGGAGGCCCTGCAGCCCCACTCCCAGCCAGCTGTGCCTGCTTTTCATCTCTCCCAGCTTAGGTTCTGGCTGTGAGCTTCTGTCACTGCCTCCATGCTGCCATGCCCTTGCTTGGCTCAAACACCACCAAATGCTTTAATACCATGTCACTGGCCATGAGGCCCAGTCCACCATCTGTCCTGGCCTTGCTATGGGATGCTTACCAAAGGATGGCCTTCATCTTCCCTTCAAGCTGTGCAAACATGCAAGGTCCTTCGGCCTCACTGTAGACACCCTGTTCCAGCCATGATGATCATCCCGATGATCTCAAAACTGGGTCAGAGGCTACACCTGTCCTGGGGTGGTCCTTCAGAATCTATGGAGTAAAAAAGGATTGGAGGAAGTCTGGGGAGTGACTCCAATGCTCTTCCCCTAAGAACCATCACTACCACTCAGCCAGTCTGGTCTAAACCAGATTTTGCCACATCTCCATCCTGTAGCCACTTCTGTGTCCCCAGAGAGGGGCAGAAGATCCCCTCGTCTCAGAGAAGAGAGACTGGTACTAGCTTGCTGAGGGTGAGACACACAAATGAAGGGGAGCGAGGAGCCTAAGAAAGCAAGAGGGCAATATTAAAAATATAGGATGTTGATAAGGGGGAGCCAGGACTTTACACAAGCCTAAAGAAAATACTCAACAGCTTTGAGTAAACATTCAAAATCTATCCAGCAATAGTTCCTGTGCACCACAAGGGCTGCCGCAAGACAGGGTGCCCATCTCCGAAAATCTGTATTAAATACATACTGGTCCTTACAGAAAACAAAATCTCTCCTGGGCTCTCTTTTTGCAGACACTAGCTTGATGTGCTAAAAATAAAGAGTTCTATTTTCTAGCTTGTGAAATACAGTGTAGTCTTGTTTTAGGGGAAGCCAGATTTCCTGTGTTGTTTGTCCTCTTTACTCAGAATCCTCTGCCCTCTTCCCCTTCATCAAATGGCTGGCTGGCATTCCTCTGAGTTTACAAGTGGAGACCTACTCCAACCTTGGCTAGATGGGAGCTTAGATCCACAATGGAATAAAAAAATGTATATCTGGGCTCTTCTATTTTTTTGTTTCATATTAAATTTCTTTACTATATTGGCTGTCTAAATGTTAGACATGAGGCTATGCCTACCCCTTTGCCAGGTCTGCCAATAGCCTATGATTGGGTTCCAATGGAAAAAGATTCTTTACTCTTTTAAGAGAAAGAAAGCTCTGACTTTGTATTCCTCTGATCAATAACAGTGCGAATGAACAAGGCTCCATGTGCCTGGAGACATGGAGATGAATACTAATTTCTTAATTTAATCTGTCCTGTCCTACCTGCTGCTGATTGCCAGCCATCACGTAACTTATTGAATGCTTGCTATGTGCTAAGAGGTGTTGAGGGCTATACACGAATTTCATTTAATCATCCAACAATACTACTTACTATTTTTATTCCCAACTTACAGTTGAGGAAATGGAGACACATGAAGCTTAAATAATTTGCTCTAGGTCACTATACTAGTTGAGATCTCTTCGGTAGACAAAAATATATAGTTCTTAAACATATTAAAATATTCTGACTTTCATTCATAACAAAAGAAATGCAAGTTAAAACCATACCAAGACACTTTAATTGTCATATTGGCAAAGATCAAAAAGTTTAAGACTCCTATTTGGCAACATCTGGAGGAAGAGTACAAATTGATATAACTTCTGAAGAGGATAATATGGCAATATCTTTCAAAATTATAAAAGCACTTAATCTTTGAATCAGTAATTTCACTTCTAGGAATTTAACCTTCAGTTATATTCTCGCCAAATGTGAAATGACATATTTAAGAGGTAATGACATATTTAAGAGGTACAGCATTATTTTTAATAGCAAAAGATTAGAAACAATTGTTATGGAGCCCTAAAGAGAAAAATAAAAAGTGGCTCTAAATGCCTTGATATCCAAAGTAGATTAAGGGAAAAAGGAGGTTTGTATAACAAAGTGTAACATATGCTGCTATTTGTCTAAAGAAAGGGGAAAGAGAATTGGGTATCTGCTAACCTCAATCTTGCCATTCCACCTTACACCTCGTATTTCACAGAACTTCTCCCAACCCTCGCCTTCCTGCTTGCCCATCCAGAGATATTTCATGCACATATGCATATTTCCTTGTATTAGAAACACGAATAGCATACTATGCATGCTGTTCTACACTCTGCTTTTTTCACTTAATACACACTTGCACATAAGAGCTGTCTCATTCTATTTTATAAATGTATAGTATTCCATTAAATGAATAATTTATTTAATCAGTCCCCTAGTGATGGATGGACATTTTCAGTTTCCCACCTTTTGCTATTAAAAATGCTGTAATAAATATTCTTGTGCAAATGTTATTTCACATTGTTAACTATGGGATTATACCTGTGAGCTAAATTCTTAGAAACAATGGTGGTTTGTGGGGAAGGTGACAGGGTGGACGGGTATAGGATTGGGAGACTTTTCATTGTATCCCCTTTTGTGTCTCTTTGAATTTTGTACCATATGTATTACCTATTAAAAAAATAAAATATTTTTAAATAGAGCTGCTGGACATAGATTGCTTAAATGTACCCTCTCTTTATATATTTACCTGACCATATTTTACAATTAAAGCCAGATAATTACTTCAAAACTTCTTGAATAAAACAAACTTCCTTAAAGCAGCCCTGTGGCACTTCCATGGAGAAGTGGCAAACAGAGACTTTAAAAGACCAATCATAAATACCAATGCTAGCTAGATATCTCGAAAAGTATAGGTGTTTCCTGCCTTTGAGACAAAACCATAATGTTGCAGTGGGGTGTGAGGCCCTGCATGCTGCAAACCGCATGACATCAGCCCAGGGCCAGTTTAAGGGTGGGCTACACTGTGAGGGTCAGTGCTACCCACTTCTCTATATAAGATGCTCCTGCCAAACTTTGACCTTCCACTCAGATGCTTTATAACAAAAGGCCAAAAGAATATGGCTCAATTCTCAGAAGAAAGAGAATGAAAAGTATCTTTTTTGAACATCTACTTTAGTAGTCCTTCCTAATCTTACTTTTGAACCTGTTTTCTCCTAATGCTATGTAATCAGTCAACATTCCCACAAAAAGAAACTAAGGGACACCTATAGTTTACACACCACTAGTCACTATCAAACACAAAACTCAAGACTACGTGTGATTCTACAAGATCTGGACAGTTGATCAAGAGGCCCCTTCTTTAGAGCCAACAGCATAAAGCTATTAACAACATAAAGCAGATCCAGGGTTTCCATGCCTTTGGTTCTCACACTATTATGTTTTGCTAAAGCAAAGGTGGGGCATGCTGCCCCAGGCACTCACTAGCTTGCATATATAAATAAAATGAATCCTGCAACAAATAGGGCCTTGATAACCTCCTCTTGGAAAGTAAAGGGAGGCAAAAAAAATCTTCCAATTGATACTAGAAGAGTATAAAATTTTCCTAAATGAATTTACACAGAAACATTTGTGAAAACATCTGCTGGCTTTTACGGCCTGCCAGGAAGAAGGCATCTGGTAATAAAGTGCCTACGAAAGATCCCATTCCTGTTTTACATTGCTTACTATTCATTCCAAGCAAACTGCCCACTGTCACTTTGATGCTATCATTTCCCCAAGTTGTTTTTAAAATTTCTACATCACCCTCCTCCAATGGAGACTTCCTGTTTGAAATTTCAGGTTTCCCAATGAAGCTTTCTGTGTGAAGACTGATTTCTCCCAAATCCACCCTTTCTAAACACAAAATTTCAACTTTCCCATTAATAGTAGGCAGTTACATATAGGCATTCTAAGGGACCCTGATCCTGCCTAACTGACCACTGCAATTTAATGGTTTATTTAGCAACTAAAGCTATTATGCTTATGCTATTAGTTTTAAAATCACCAAATCAATAAATAACTCACAAAAATATTCTGGAAGAATATTTCGAACATGTAAATCTAGCAAAATCTTTCTGAAGAGGACAGGACTCTTCTGAGCTAAAAATTTTATTAGGCCCAGGTACCAGCAGCAATTCCCGACGTCTTAATAAAGCTACGCACAGATGCTTCCATGGTATGCTGCTTTCTGCCATGGAAATCTGCTAATAAATCTGCTCAGGTTTCTGAGTGTCCTCTTCTTTCCACTTTGTATGCACTGCATATACATAATAGGTTTGTTTTCTCTATGTCCTAGGTTTTCCCATACTGAAAATGTGAGTTTCTGTCTCAGATACTTTGTCTCTAAAACTCTATTTTCATTTTTAATGGTAATTCCTTTTATTTAACACCTTTAATTCTAATCCAGTCTCAGAATGATATTCTTCCAGAATCCACTTGGGTGTGGTTTCCCAACTTCAGTATTTATAAATCATTCATCATGGTTATAGTGTTTTTGTCATTGTTTAGTTGTCTGTCCACGCAATTCTGGCTCCCCCAGCATTGCCATTACTAGCATTGTAGCCTATTTAAGTTCCACACTCAAACACGTACATTAAAATTCACGGGAATTTGTGGCTTAAAATGCTTTTTCTTCAGTGATCCTAAAGTAAACTTGCCAGGTTTAACAAATAAATTTAGGGATCTCAGTTAAATTCGAATTTCAGAAAACAAATAATTTTTAGTATGTCTCATGCAATATTCGAGACACATTCATACTAAAAATTATTTGTTCATCTGAAATTCAAATTTAACGAGGCATCCTGCATTTTGTCTGGTAATCCAATCTACAAGAAAATCCCTAAGTATCTATCATCTATACCAACAAAGGGACCAGTTCCTGCTACACATAAGATCAGAGACGTCTTTCACCATAAGTGAAGCAACATATCCTAAAAAGATTCAGTCACTAAATGATCACAGAATCTTGAAATATCTGTGGGAGTATGGAGTACGGAGGCTATTTTTCAAGTGATTCAGATATTAGTGGGGCTTAAGTCTGTTTTCAGATGAGCTTTTGGTTTTGTGAATCTAGCAGATTCATGAGTGTGAGAGGAAAATGTATGTGCTTTAACAAGTGGAAGTGGAGAATGAGCTGCGCAGAAAATAAGGGTAAGTCAACTACCACATTCAAGAAGGGTGAGATGAATAGAGAACATTTCATTTGCCTTTCTCATCCTCTCTGGCCTAGTAATCAGTGTCCTAGCTACCTAATCTGTGACTTTGATCCAAACCACAAGTAAATAAGGACTTTCTTTAAAACGAAGCTTTTATACGTAGCTATACAAATATGTATAAGCAGCTCTAAAGGCCTGGAAAGTAACTCCAGATTTTGGAACTTGAGAGGCTCTACAGATTATACTGGGTTTCAACTAGTTATTAAATCTTAGGTAACAGCATCTAGAGGCTTGGCCTTAGAATCATGCAGGAGAAATTAAGTCAAGAGTAAAAGTTTCACATTCTGGAAATAATAGTGGCAAAACACAGCACTCCTGGATTGTGGGAAATAAAACAGAGAGGGACATGATTGGAAGGAAACTTCTGGAATTCTACTAATCCCAGGTTCTTCAAATTGGTACAAATGGTAGCAACCTCTGGGTCACCTGTCAACACATCAAAGTTTGACAGAGAAAGATGACCCACAGGAGCAGCCTGTCTGTGCTTGAGGATTATTCAACACTTGAAATGAGCTTCGGATCAGTTCTTGGCTGAAGTCCACCTGGGATCCTTTCACGAAGGCCAAGCTATCAGAGTCAACCACCACTCTTGCCCCACCCTGTTCAAATACCCTGAAAAGACAGGAGAAAAGTATTAATGAATATCATAAATAAAAACACGACACCCTCCGAGCTCTGATATAAGAGGTGCACATCCTCGGTTTTCTGAAATACAGAGCAAGCATCCCTTATTATCAACAGGTGCCGATTTTGAGGCAAAAAAGATTCAATGGAATGAATAATGGGAAATGCTCAAAGATTTAGACCTGGAATCTAGTCTAGCATGACTCTATCAACTACCCTATGGACCTAGGCTGGCCACTTTTCCTCCTATAACTTAGTTATTTTGAATCAAGACAACAAATCTTCACTGTATCCCCACTGTGTGATGTTAAGCATCCTTAGCAAACCTTTTAAATTTGGAATAAAAATTTACCTTAAACTGGAGACACTTTTATTCCTCCCGCACAATCTCTGGGGACCCACCCCTTCCTCCTTGCCTGTCGTCGGGGTTAATAACTGTATCCAGTGAAAATCTGTATTGGAATCCGGAGCATCCACCTCCTTCCACCTCCAGCCTGAGGAATTCGGACCCTTGGGTGATTTCCAGAAGCCTCTGAAATGCAGGAAGAGGAGATCAGGAATGCCGGGCCAGGGGAGGAAGAAGGGTAGGCCAAGGGAAGGTCTCCGCACTACGAACTCCCGTCTGGGCACCGCCACCGCTTTTACCTGGACGCAGCTGTCCGTGAGGTGAACCTGTCCATCGCCAGCCTCGGGGCTGGAAGACGATGCTTCCCGATGCGCCTGAGGTCCGGCGGAGGCCGCGAGGAGCCTGCTGCGCGCAAGGGAGGATGATAAGTCCAGAGGAGAGGGGCACTGGCGATCCTCTACCTGGAGAGCCTCACGCCACCCCCGCACCTCTCCCGCGGACCTGTGTCCGCTTAGTTCTGGACACGCAAAACCTAATACTCTTCCCAAGTGCCCTTCTTGGCTTGGTACCTGCTCCTCCGCCAGGGGGTGACCGACCTCAGCGCCGAGGCCGTTAGGGTCAAGCCCCGGGCGGCCGCCATCTTTCTTCACGAATCCCGCCCCTTGCGTCGCCCCAATCCCCTTCTCCGCCTGGGCCTCAGGAGGCGGGACCCATAGAGACCTCGCCTTGGAGCACGCCTATTGGGTGTTGAGGGAGGAGAAGGAATGTGGTTGGCTAGAAATGTTCCCATTGCGGAAGCGGGGACGCACCAACAAAGCCGAGAGCTGAAGAGAGGGGCGGGATGGAGATGTATCCGAGCCCACCCGGCCGCAAAGTGGACAAGATGGGCGGAGATAGGGCAAAACCGTGCGGAACCAGGCTCCCAGGAACCCGCCCAACCCAGGAGCCGGGGGCGGGCACTGATCCCTGGTCGCCTGACTGAGCTCCGCCCCTGGCCACCTCCGGCGGGTTTATCTTGTGATTACTGCGGCCGCTTCTTCCTTCCTCTCTCTTGGAACCTCTTTCGCAGCAATGCGTTTCTTAGCCGCCGCGTTCCTGCTCCTGGCGCTCAGCGCCTCGGCCCTGGCAGAGCCTGTGCATTTCAAGGACTGCGGTGAGCCTCGGACCAGCCCGAGGTTTCCGCGCTCTCTGCGGGAGCCTCCGCCAGAACCTCGGGCTGATTCCCTGGGCTAGGTTGGGCGGGTTCCGTGGGCGGCCAAGCTCAGCTTCAGACCCCTCATAGAGTGGGCTGGCGTGGGCTGGAGTGGGGCAGAAAGTGCCATCCTCGAGGAAACTCGATCGCTCACAACTTTGTTTCCTTGGAACGCGTGTTTGGGGTCCCTGGACATTCCTGGAGGTGGACCTTTTGCTGAAGTTTCCTGAAGTTTGTAGGGCAGAGAACCGAAGCTCCATGTGCAGTGCGGGGTGTGAAGGGTAGGACGCAGAACTTTTTATTTTTATGCCCGTATCTTGGATGACCTCTCCCTCCCTACTTTGTTTGCTTTTATTTTTGATTTAGCATTTGCTGACAAGTCAAAAGTCAGTTCTCCTTTTCCTGACTTATTCCGTTAGCGTTTTCTTTGGGCTGTGGAATTTCGTGATTCCTATCTATAAAAACCTGTGCTTCTGGTCACAGCTTGTGACACATAACCCCCTCTTACCGCTGTGGTTGGAATCTTTATTGGGAAATACAAGGGGTGGGCTGTAGAAAATGTGAGTTTGTTCAATCAAGTCGATAGAATTATTTGTTCCAGACGAACTTTTCTAAAGTGGAGAGGTATAGTGATAAATGAAAGAAGTATGAAACTGATTTTATAAAATTTGTGAGCTGGAAGGAAACTCGGAGATCATATAGTCTGGCAGTCATTGAATTCCAGAGACGTTAGATAACTTACCCAAAGTCACACAACAGAATGAGAACCGATATAAGTTTGCTCCTCTATCCAGTGCCCAGGTAATAGTAACTGCTTAATAAATATTTGTTAAAAAAAAAATAAATAAGGGAATAAATACTCTTTTCACTATGTCATCCAAATTCATGCTGAGGCAAAAGCAAAGTTGGATACTAGGAGACAGATTAAGTAATAAAGACTGCTGGCCTAATAATACTTAACAAATGCTGTTCCACTGACCTAGGACACTGGCGGTTGAATGATGCTATTATCACCTCAGATTATTGCTTTTCCCTCCATTAAACTTAGTGGCCAACATTTGGATGAAGATACTGTATTAACTTTATTAACTCATTCACCCCTCACACTGTTTTACAGGTAAGGAAACAGGCACATAGAGTACCTTGCCCAAGTTCTCATAGCTAGTAAGCAGAAAGAAACTAGTGAGTGTTTTTGAGCCACTTTGGGTTTCAATGGTAACATTAACAACAACAGCAACAAAAACTAAAGAAATTAAATTTAGACTATCGTTCTACTCATTTGAGAAAAGCAGGTGTGCGCCTATGGCAAGAAATTCTTAAGTGAAAGAGGGTTTCAGTTAGATTTTCAATTTACTTTTGAATTGGGAAATACAGTGTAAAAACTTTAGTGCCCACATCAAAAGTTTTTTGAGTTCCTCTGTATGCCCCTTTTCCCCTGGAGTGGCATTTCCCCAAGTCAGAAATGGGGCCCAGCAAACTAGTTTTGCAATTTTTTCAGCTTAGGACTGAGAAGTTTGTTCTGTTGACATTGGAAGTCCAAGAACCTCTTGTCAACCAAAAAACTGGATGAAGGAGCTACAAGTACTACCCTTTACTCAGTTCCTACTAGATCATGTGACCCGGCCTTGAAAGCAGATAGAAGCTGGACACAGAAAACTAGCATTAACGCTGATTTTCAACAGGTTGTTGATTAAGGTTGAGATGGTTTTTGTTTGTTTTTTATCTGACCGTAGAAGATAGGACAGAGTGGAAGAGGGTCTTAGAGAAGAGAATCCTTGCCTGTATATTCTGAGAATTTTGCCATCATGGAGAAGCTGTCTGGGGATAAGGGACTGCAAGATATTTATAGACCTAGCTGGAGCAGTGTTGGTCACTGTACATACAAACCTTTTCAACTAAAGAAAGCATTTTATGGCCTCTCTTTGGCATGTGTGAATTGCCAACATCACTCCCCTTGCGCTCGGGGGCCATTATTAAGTAAAGTAAGAGTTACTTGAACACAAGCACTATAATACCAGAACTGAGACATCAGCTACTAGGTACCTAGCAGGACAAAGAGATGAGTTATTTCCAGGGCAGGTGGAGTGAGAGACAGTATGAGATTTCATCACACTACTCAAAATTTAAAATTTATGAATAGTTTATTTCTGGAATTTCCCATTTGATCTTTTTGGACCATGGTTGACCATGGGTAACTGAAACCACAGAAAGCGAACCCGCGGATAAGGGAGACTACTGTGTAGCATTACTGTGTTCCAAACACTTATCTGATAGCTAATTTTTGTTAGATCACCTACTCTATGAGGTAAGTACTATTATTATCCCGAGAGGGTAAGTATCTTGCCTTGAAGTTACACAGTAAATAATGGAACCAACGAGATTTCAAACCCTGGCATCAGGTCTCAGAGTCTACAGTGATGGCCGAATTGAAAAGCTTAAGCGTACCCTGTTACAGGCAGTGTTAACAGGCAGTTCACTTGCATTCTGTTCCATTCAGCTGTCCAGTTTGAGGGGACTGGATGAGATAATGGGATTTCTAAAGATTTGTACTTAACCTTTTTTGGTCCAGCATTTATTATGAACAAACAGCACTTTTGTCCTCGTTTAGGCTGAAATCAAAAAAAAAAAAAAAAAAAGACATACACTCTGTTTCAGTGATAGTTATTTTGAAGAACACAGGTTTCCAAAGTGTATTGCAGATGCATTCTTAAAATTGTTCTCACTGGTGAGGGTATACAAAACTTGGAGACACTGATTTGGAGATACCAGGACAGAATTGAAAGATGGAGGTGGGGGGAGAGGCTGTTTGGGAGCAGCCAGTTTCAAGATTCCAATTGGAAACAGTAAGGCTATGACTTGTGCCGTATGTATGTGGCTTTAAAATCCTGTGCTGGGGTGGAAGGAGGGATGGGGATGATTTTCCCTTGTATAGCCCTCTCAGAATGTAGAGTAGGGGAGCTGGCTATATATATTTAATAATTGCCTTCATTCCCATTTACCCATCAAATACGAACAGTTTCCTGGAGACCTCTGATCATCAGAGGAGAACGAGCTCACCATAATTGGGAGAGCAGAGCATCTTCCCATTAGGTAGGGACAGCCTAGGTGGTTTATTTTTCCTTCTATTCAAATTCATTTTTCCTCTTTTGCAGGTTCCGGGGTTGGAGTTATAAAGGAAGTGAATGTGAGCCCATGCCCCAACCAGCCCTGCCGTCTGCAGAAAGGACAGTCTTACACTGTCAATGTCACCTTCACCAGTAGTGAGTAAAAGTGTCTCTTACTTTTAAATTTGTCTTAAAGCATAACATTAATCTCAAGTATTGCAATTAGCATGGGAGTGTAGGGGAGAGGAGCTGCAATCAAGAATTCTGAGACCTCCCTTCCAACTTGTACAAAGTTAGGTTTTGCTATACCCTTAGACACCCTTCTCATACGGGGTTCTCCTATGCCTGTTTCCTAGAATCCCTTTAAGCAAAGAGAGATTTCCATGTGTTTATAGGTGAGAAAAGACAGCTTGGCTTCTCTCTGTCCAATCTGGAACCATATTGCACAGTGGCTTTTATGGGAATGTCAGCTCTATTTAGTTAGCTACAGACTCCAGAATATTAGTACAGACCCCAATTCTGTAGCCTTTGAACTTCTCCAAAATGTTATTTCAGGCAATATACCTTCCAGTGATTAAGCCTTAGGTTCTACTTCAGAATATAAGAGCAATTAATGCTTAGCCTCTGTAAGGTTGAGGGAACTCACTGGGAACCCAAGAAGCAATCAAGAGCTTTCTTTAACTTGAAGAAATATTATTGGAACTTGTTGCTTCCTGGTACCACATTCATCACCCTCAGATTCCCAGGAACTTAGACAAATACAAAGTCTTTATTTCTAGAAAAGGCATAGAACTTGAATCCTCTCATTTTCTAGCCTATGGAACTAGACTAGACAGTCTAATAAGAATTCTGAAAGTCTCCGTCATCTCTTGTTCTTAAGCCTAAAGACAGTTGTTTTCTCTCCTGTGTGATACCCTGGCCTCTATTGTTCCAAACCGAAAAAGTACCTTCTAAACTAAAGTAATTGCCAACCCAGAGAGAAAGAAATAGAGCCAGTACTCCAGATCTCCAGAATAACCTATCGGCTCATAACTCTGCCCTAATTTTATTATATGTATTCCTCTTGTCCATCTTGTCATGGAGGATAGAGCTTAGCAAGAAATGTGCCTCTTTATAATCTTAACCCAGTTTCTAAAAGGTTCACTTCTTTCTCTACTGTTACAGTCCATGGTGTATCCATGTAGACTAATTATTCCCTTTCCATATGGCCTTACATTTTATTCTTAATTTCTCATGGAATCCTTTGGGTGGGAGTATTTGAGAATTCAGAGACCAGTCTCCTAAAACTCTTCAAGATACACAATACACTTGAACAGAAGCTGATGTAAATTGTAAGTAGAAAGTTTACTGCCAAAACTCAGTTACTTTGTGTTGGATGACGTTTTTTATCCAAGTAACTCTGATTCTCCTGAGAAACAGAAAGGCAGTGAAAAGTAAGGTGGGGTTAAGAGCAAAGAGACATCCCCTACCCCGCACTGATTCCCTTTTTTTTGGCATAATTCAGTAATTTTCCAAGTTTTGGTGTGAATGCTTGCTTTTTAGCAGCATTCCTAGAGGCACTAAGCACAACTACAAAGAGAAATAGACCCTAGGAATTGAGAGGTATAGACTACGATTTACTATCATAGCAATGCCATTGCTTGAAAATGTATCTGAATTTTTTATTTAGAGTTTGGAAATAGGCTGTTTCCTTCACTATCTGATTATCTTTTTTTTTTTCCTCTCTCTCTCTCTATCTCTTAGATACTCAGTCCCAAGGGAGCAAAGCCTTGGTGTATGGCATCCTGATGGGTGTCCCAATTGCCTTTCCCATTCCTGAGTCTGATGGTTGTAAGAGTGGAGTCAACTGTCCCATCGAAAAAAACAAGACCTACAGCTACCTGAATAAACTACCAGTGAAAACTGACTACCCCTCTGTAAGTGACGTTGGTGTTGAGGACACTTAAGGCCTTGTGACTAGGTTAGATATCTGAGGAATGAGGAAGAAAGAAAAGGTCGGAGTAGGAGTCCTTCATCTCCATGATGAAGAAGCAGAAGCCTGAGGAAAAGGAGTTAAGTTAGTGTTAGGAATCGTAAGGTACGGCAGATATTTTTCATCGTGTCCTTTTGTTCTTTGTTTATAGCCTAATGATTAGCTATGTATATCTACAGTATTTCACTGGATTCTCATGACCACCCTGTGTAGAGGTGATATTATTCCTATTTTACAGATGAAGCAATTTGAACTTCCAATGTTATGTGATACGAACAGAGTCCACTCAGCTAAGAAATATTATAGCCTAGATTTAGAGCTGAGTCTTGTGACTTCAAAACCTGTACAGTGTTGAAAGATTCTAGCCAAGTATCAAATAGTTCAAGATTTTAAGTTGTCTTAGCATTGTCATCAGAAAATTCTGGTTTCTCTATTAAATCTATTAATAAGAGAGCAGTAGCTCATTAGCTCCACAGCAGAGGGGTAGCTTTTTCTACTCTTCCTTCTCCTCTCTACCCACCTCCCACCCCTACCTTTACCTCTAACTCGCCCTGCTATACCTACTTCTTTTTCTACCAAACATTTGTAAAGTAGAGCCTGCTGGAATGGGCCTGTATTAAAGGTATGAATCTTGATGAGAATGGAGGAAGTAAAAGGATTGGGTTTTTTTCAAGAAGAAAAAGAGCTGTATTTTTTTAAAGGAAGTCAAATATAACCCAGGAGCAATCTGGCCATTTATTTTCTAGAAAGGGCAAGTAATTAACATTCTAAAGAGTCTCTAATGTAGGAAGTCTGTGTTTAAGGGATGTTGGAGACCCTGAAGGTCAGAGACAGATTTATACATTAATTTGCAGAGTAGCCATGTAATCATGGGCTTTTCAGAGCCTCGGTTACTTATACAGAGTGTCTGGTTAGGACCTGATACATAGGCACTTAATATATTGTACCTATCGTTAAGTCAATTACATTTCATTTGAAAAACAGCTTAAACTATGCTAATTTTACTGTATTAAGTGAAACAGTAGTTAATGTGTACTTGTCTTAAAAACTTAAAAAGCAGGTTTCCAGAAGCTGGGTATCACTGTCACCCAAGTGTTATGTTGTAAAGAAACATTTGAGTACAAAAGAGAGATAGTAACTAATAACAAGTAAGTTCTTGTCTATGTAAGAAAAGACTGGCAAAGTGTTAGTGATTTATTAAGAATTAGAAGGGATAGCTCATAATACTGTGTAGCAAGTCAAGGCAGAGATCTCTAATCAGGTATATTATCACAAAACAGTTTAAGGACGTTAACTGAAACTCTATGCTACAAACAGTTATTGTTCTTGAAATTACTCATACAATGGTAAACTTCTTTGGACATCCTTTATACTTTGCTATTTCCATTTCCAACTAACAAGTAAGTTTCCTTATACTTAAGAATCTAAATGTTTACTTTCTGCTCTTCATGGTTACAGTTGGGAAAAGCTGGATCAGTTTGCCAAACACATGAGAAATTGTCTAAATGTAAAGTTATTTTTATGTAAGCCTTCGTTTATGTACTAGTGAGCAATAAGATGGAAAAAATGCTTTAGAAACTATATTTGATAAGTTACCTAGGTTAGTACGTGGTGCTAACACCAAATCATAGGTATGACTTGGTTTACTCTTCCAAGTTTAAGGACACAGGCTGTGCCCACATCCCAAGTAGCTTTCATGATGGCCTGTCCTAAGAAGACAAGTGTGAGAAATTAGGCAGTTTGTTACAATGTACATCTAGGATTCAGAGTTAAACCAATTCTGGATGGAAATGAGGTATGAGTTTCATTTTTCCCAATTCTTTTTCTCTTTCTCCAGATAAAACTGGTGGTGAAGTGGGAACTTCAGGATGATAAAGACCAATATCTCTTCTGCTGGGAAATCCCAGTACAAATTGAAAACTAGAGCTATTTGATGCCAGTATGTCCATCTGGGGATGAGAGAATGTGGGTGGAGAGAGGGGAGGAGAAACCAAGTCTACACTAAATCAGTGCCATAAGGTAAAAGGAATTTCTAGACTGTTGGTTGTTTTATGCTTCTCAACCTCTATCCTCATCTAAGACCCTATTTCCCGAGAGCTCAGAACTGTTGCCCTTGTAATACCTTTTGTAAAAGCATAAAGGAAAGGAGAGCGAGGGACTGTAGGGATTGATTTAATTGTCTTCAGTGTTTTTTGCTGTTGAATAAGGAGAGTCCCGCCCGACAGGACCCAAATGAGGTTGCTTAGGGACGTTGGATGATATGTCGTGGGGTTATTGGCCATTGCAGTGGAGGACAGGTTCCAAACCACGTTCGTCTAGCTGGGATAGTACATCTCCAAGTGCCTCACTGAGTTCAGTACATCTGGCCAACAAGCCTGCTGATTCTTGAAGGCACCTCCAGCTCCGCTGCTTCAACAATGATGACTTGCTCTCCAGTGGTATCCAGCGTTTCAGTGGAGGGGGAGGTGTTCCGTGACAGAAATTCAACTCTGGGTGGCTGGTTCTCGATGGTTATCTCATGTCTCCTTTTCTGTCTTGGGTGGTTTTCATTAAATGCAACACTCGATTAGCAGATATTTGATTTTTTTTCTAACATTACCTTGTGACTTCTCTATGCACCTGGAAATGTACCTTTGAATGAATAAAAACTTGATAGTCTTCTGCATTTGTGCTCTGGTCAGCTGCTTCTTTCAGACAAATTATTTCCCTCAGATCCATGGAAGGCGGACACCCAGTCCCATGGTCCCTGAGTGTAATAAAGATATGACTCTTTCAGAGACTGCCTTTTCTCCCCTTTTTGCCCAGTTAGACCTTACTTATCTATTTCATACAAGATGACCTTGTTTTGTTTTATTTTACATAATCTTATACCACAAGTGTGCCTGATATAAGCAGTGAAAGCAGACATCACTTCGTTGAATAATAACATCCGAAAGGTCTAAGGAACTGAATGAAGGAAGTGGGCAGCAAGTAAGGTTGCAAGTTGGCATGAAGCATAGTAGTCTTTTGGGAACCTTATGCCACAAGGAAAGCCTAGAAGCTTAAAAATGAAATATGAAGTTGCAAGTAATGGCTAAGCTAATTAAATCTCGGAATTTCCTCCTTTTGAAGTACAAGTATAATCATGGGGCATGTATTTTGCTGCTTGTTTTAATCAATGCACTATCAGCTTTTAGCCATCGCAGGGATTATAACCCTGTTCATGAGAGAGTTGGGTAACACGGACCTTGAAAGTCTTCTGTTTTTGGTTGGGATGCCTATATAGTAAATCATTTGGTCCAGTGTTTTTCATCCCAATAATTTCATTAGACCCTTGGATTTCTTTTGCTTGTAAGTTCCTCAGGAAAACCACCAGGGGACAGCCATAGATTGGGAATAAAGTTATCAACAGCCAAGATTGACTAGTTAATTCCCAGAGCCATTCCACCACTGTACTCTTTAGTCAAGACCTTTTGTGTATCCTATCACATCGTGTCCAGAGGGACAGCCCACTCTGTCTCCACATAATGGACCCTAGGTATGTCAGACTTGTATGAATTCCACACGGGTTAAACTGCTGTGGTCTCTGGCTTCAGACTGCGAGTAGTTGGATCCTGGCTCCACCAATTAATAGGAACACCAGTGCGGTTTTTAAATCCCTTAACCTCTCTGGTTCTTCAGTTCATTATCTGTTAAATAGGGACAATAACAGTAGGACTATGAGGGTTAAATGAGGTGAAACATGTAAAACATTTAGAATGGCCCCTGGCACACAGCACAGACTCAGTAAATGTTAGCTATTCTAGAAGAGAGACACTTCCTCATCTAGAAACTGCAGAAAAAATTCAATCCTATGTGTGGTATGTCACTTCAGAAAAATGAGGCTGCCCTCTGTGCATGTAATTTTTTGAGGTGCCTGGAAAAACTCAGTTCTCATGTACGTCTGCTCTCTCCTTCCCAGAAGACTTCTTATATCACTGAGCTCCTTGAGGCTAATGGCTCCCTGCCCTGCATTTCATACTCCTGCTCTCATACAAGAGACAGTAGAAAAGCAGTTCAGCTAGCGTATACCCTTCAGTAAGAGGAGAAGGGTAATGCAGCCACTTATAACTGTTCACCGGCCGTTGTGAAGCTGCGTGGAGCCTGGCAGCAGTGAGCTAGGTAGGGCTCCCATGGGGGGATTAGTTTGAAAGGTCATCTTCTGCACAGACGATTCACAGGCACCCCTGAATCATTAAAACATTGAGAAGCACTGAATCTTGGGCTGTATAAGAAAGGTCATGTTCTTTCCAATGACAGTCTCATGATTTTCTAGTCCACTGAGCAAGCGATGGAGGCTTAGACACAGCTCCTCTCTTGCATGAATTCCAGGATAGAAAAAGCCCAGACTCTAGTCGTTAAAAAAAAAAAAAAATGAGCAGCACCCCTGCTTACAGAATAAAGAGAACACAATACTTAGTATCCCCAGTTTGGTAGAAAGTTAGGTGGGAGGCCTGGCATTTAGTCAAATCAGGCTAATAAAAAGCAATAAAGCATGGAGTAATTTCCAGTCTTCTATGTTTGGTTTTGAAATCTTAGTTGACTTTCTAAAAAAAACAAATTGATCTTAATTATGCTTTGCAAAGGTTGATAAAACAGTCTGTTCTCTGAGAACACCCACAGAAGTAGGGAGTGTCTTGACATAGGTGAGGTTCAGGCTAAGGGAAGATGATCATGAATTAGCTATTCACATCAGAGAATCCAAAAAGCAAATATTGCTTAAATGACTGGGTTGGTCTGAAGACAGGGTCAAGATACATAGGAAGAGGATTAACACAAAGAAAAAGGTTATATGTGAGAAATGTCACTGCAGTGATAGTCATTTTGAACAAGTATTTTCCTGCCCTTCGGGAAGGAGATAGAATAGGAAACAGAGCTAGATTTAAAGGCCTGGATAATCAGTTGAGAGGTGTGGTGGTGTGTGTGTGTGTGTGTGTAGAGAGAGAGAGAGAGAGAGAGAGAGAGAGAGAGAATGGGATGGACAGTGTTGTGTTACCGAGTTTGAAAGTAGCACTGGATCTCCACATATGCTGCCTAAAAGAATCTTTGGACGAGTTGAGTCATTTTGGGTGGTTGTGTTTTTTTTCTCTGAAGAGAATCTCCTGGCCTATCCCTCAGATTCTAAACTGAATCCTATTCATTTACAGCTGTCAGTTGACTAGCAACTAAATGGTTGGGTGTTGGTTGCCATGGAAACCATTAAAAGGCCCATTGCTATGGGAACCTACCATGTTCTCCAAACCAGTGGTTTGGTTCCTAAAAAGAAATGGAGAGGAGAGTGAGGGCGGAGCTAAGGAGATGGGCCACATAGTTGGCTTGAGGGTCCTGGAAGAGGGTGAGCAGTGTGGTGAACCTGGCTAGCTCCTCACTATTGAGGCAGAAGAGCAGTGACTTCTTCCACTTTCTGCAGGCATTCCCCACCTGTTCTCTGCTCATTGCCCCGTGGTAGCCACAGAGCACAGATGTTTGCTGTCCCAGACAGAGAATAAGAGCATGAAGTCCTGGGCTGGACCTAGCATTTTAGTTCAGCTACTGTCATCTGCTTGGGCTCAAAGAAGAAAACTTTTGGCTCCTCTCTGTATGGCAGCCTGTTCTCTACATATTCTGTGTCCCAGATAAGCAGCTAGCAGGTGAAAGAATCAGCTTAACTCTGACTGCCAGTAAAGAGCCTGGCAGACAAAATGGATGGCTGCTGGCCTTGAAAATGGCAGAGATGCTGGGGGTTCCAGGTGAGAAAGAAGGGCAGGCCAGCAACAGCAATCTCTGTTCTCAGCATTAGAGAAATGCATTACTTTGCTCTCTAACTCCCCACCCACACACATGCCTCTACCACAACAGTAGGTGCTGCAGATGGAGCAAAATATTAAAAACAAGATTTGACAGAGGTTCTCAAAGGATGCACACAATAGTTGTAAGACACTTTCTGGGTTTTGCAATCAAGGGAAATAATCAGTGTTAAATGGTAAGATGACCTTTCACTGAAACAAAGAGAAAACATTTTAGTGGCTCTTCCATTAACTACTATTAATGTGTAATATATACATCAAAGGGATTGGGCCAGATAATCTCCAAAGTCTCTGTCAGAATTAACAGTTTATGATTCTCTGAGACTGTCGACAAAAGAACTCCAGCCTATAGAAAAATTTTATATGAGTTTATTTGAGCCAAATTTTGAGGGCATGCTCAGAAGCAAGATGTCAATGGATTGAGAAAATGCTCCAAAGAATAGCAGTTTTGCAGCTTGTTTTATACATAAGAATCAAAGGAGAAGACATAAGGAAGTTTCCATGAAATAATCCATTGGCGGTAGATTAAGGAGGCGGGGGAAAGCGAAGTGCGAAAATCTGTAGAATTGGATAAAAACAAAATGGAGAAACACTTCTTTTACATTGGTGGGTACAGGATAGTTAATAATTAAAATTTACAGCACATAAAGATGATATGCGGGGAACGACATAACACTGAGGGATAACACTGTGCTCTCTTGCCCTGGTGGTTGTGTGCTCTGGCGCCGGCAGCCGTGCCATCAAGAGCTCTAGAAAAAAAAATTACTGTGACATTTCAAAAATATATTATCCTAGATCCGTAAGAACAATGAACAGAGCTCACTTAAGGAAAAGACTGCTCTTTGCTAAGGAAGCTATAGACCTGGGATGTGACTACCCACCATTGTCTGCCCAGTTAGGAATTTATGGTCAGACCATCCTGCGTGGTTACTTTTGGTCACTGGGCTTGTCAGGTCTGCCAGGTAACCCTCTGATCCCCCTTTTCATTCATAAGACACTGAAGGGAAGTTTGGACACCACTGGCAAGCAGACAGATGAATCTTACCTGTGAGAGCAAGGAAAAGTCCAGGGGAGCTTAGGAGTGAGACTAAAGCCAAGATATTCATTTAAAGACCATCTCAGATATGTTTGGCCCGTGGGACTTTATTACCCAGTTCTCCAGAACGCTGATGTTGTCTTGATTTTTCTCTCCTAATCTTGTCTTCTCCTGCCTGGAGTTGTTGGTCTCTGCCCCTCCCAGGGAGTTTTAGAGTCTAGGAACCTGGCATCAGAGAGAGATGCCACTCAGAATGGGGACTTGCCCCACAGAGCAGTTGAGCATTGCCCAGGGTTTATGGGGAGGTTTTCACTGTTGGGTCACAGTAGTTGTTTATAGATTTCTATAACATTAAAAATTTTCAATAAAAACCGGCTTTATATCCCACCTCCAACTCTTCCCAGCTGATTGACTTTGGATAAGTTATTTAACATTTTTTTTTGGGTGATGAGTACTTTTAAGATCCACTCTATTTAACTTCTTAAGGCCTCGGTTTTCTCAGCTGTAAAATAGGATAAGAATACCCATCTCGGGGTGGTTTAATGATGACCTGAGGAGGTGTATGCAAAGTCAGTGCAGGGCTTGACTCTAATAAGCACCTGATTATTATTATCCTCCTAGATAAGGAAAGAAGGTTGCAGCCATGGAAACTGCTCAATGGTCCGTGGATTTAATTCTGGGTGCCATTCAAGACTGATGGCTTCCCTGATGGCCTTCCCTATGGTTTGCCTTAATTAAGGCAGATTCTAATCTTCTCTTTATGACACTTAATCACGTTTTTTTTTTTCAGTATAATTTTTTGTGTCAGCTTACCTTCCTTCAAGACAGTAAACACATTAAGAATAGATACTGCCCTTTCATTTTTAAGTAAATGCCTGGAACTCAGCACTCAGCAATTGTTTAATGATTTTTTTTTTTTTAATGGAAAAATGTTGTGATTCTTTAGGTTTTGGATCTGATCACTTAACTCTATAGTAGCTTTGGTCTCCAAAGGGGTGGGGAAGACAACAGTTGATTCGATTTCATTCTTCTGAAGAAGGGCACATAGTGCCCTATCCTCGGTGGGTAGCTCTAAAGTAGGACTCTCACATCTTGTAGAAGCCAGCTGCCATCTGTGTCCAGGACCCACTCTCAACACTAGCTTGTCTCTAGCCTGCAGGCTCCCTGGCCCTGGGCTCAGAAGGAAATGGCTCCCCTTTCCTCCTGGTTGCTATCCAGTTTAGTTCAGCAAGCCTCCTGCCTCCCAACAGTTCCTGCTACTCCTGCCTGGGTCTTGATGATGGCTCTGTAGCTGCATGTTTTATCAGTTGCCTCTGAGAGAGTGATAGAAAGCAAATATGGTTTACTCAAGTCTCTCCCCTCTCTGGTACACTGAATCTCTGCAGGCCCTGCCAGGCCCTCCTTGGCTTCTCACCAGAGCTTGCTTAGCAGGAACAAGGCCTGAAGAACTATCCGAAGCATCTTGTAGACTGTGGCTGCTGAGAACCATCTTCTTGCAAGGCGGTAACAGAGAAAGTGCTGGGTAAGGAGTAAGGCAGAGCGATGAATGCAAGAGAGAAGCCTCTAGGCCTGACTGACTTGCTGTGATCTTGGATGAATCATTTAACCTCTTTTAGTTAAATACCTCATAGAGGTAATGTATGGACAAAAAGAAATGATAAGTGTCCACCCGTTGCTTAGAAATACAAAGGCTACTCCCACTCAGATTATTGCTACCTAGGCTAGTGGAAAAGACTGGCCATCCATCCTTTGGATTTTCCTGCTTTGTTTCTGTTGATTTGATAAGCTGAACATACCCTACAGAAAAACTCACAAGAAAAACTACGTCCTGGATTTGATCACTATAAGAACAAGTTTAAGATCTGGCCACAAAATAGATGTTTAATGTAGCTGGCTCTCCTGAAATGTTTGCTGTTAGTCCAATGGGTATAGAAGGCTTAAGCAACTGCTCACTTCAATTATCCTGGTCACCATGCAGTCTAGTTGAGTATTATGAGCAGGACAGTGTGCATTCCTCCAAGTAACACTTACTGAGCACCTATTACATGCCAGGCACTATGCTGGGCTCTGGGGATGAAAAAATGAATAAGGCAACATCCCTGCCTTTAAGAAGCTCAGAGCCCAGAAGGAGAGGCAAGTAGCAAATCATCGCTGTGATCTGGTGGGACAGTGCCTAGATAGTCACATGTACAGAAAGCCATGGCAACCCCAAGGCAGAATACTGGGGGTGATTTGATCTGGAAGAGACAGAGCCAGGTCAGGGACTTCTGCTGAAAGCATAGCTGGAAATGGAGATGTCTAATATTGTCCTAGATCTTTACCTTTCCTTTATCCTTTTTTCATTCATTCAACAAACACGTCCCTGATCTTTGTCTTCTGAGGTTTTTAGAATATTTATTGCAGTGAATGTATCTCCTCCCGAACTACTGATCTTGGTTAATTTGTTTTTACTTAAAGTTCCTCCTACTTAATTTACTCTGGAACTAAGTAAGCCTATTTGGTTATGCCCTGAATACACTCAGCTAAAATTACCTATTTGGATTTTAGAATTCTGGGCCCCACTTACCCAGCCCATCTGGCCCACTTCTCCTTTCTCTGTGTCTATGTTCTAGGCACACTGGTCTCCTTTCAGTTTTTCAAGCTGGTTGTGCTCCCTTGCCCCGGTCACAGCACTCTTACATCGTACCGTTCCCTCTGCCTGGAATGCTCCCCTTCACTTAGTCAGCTTTTGTTTAGTTAACTCCTATTCATCCTCCACATTTCTACTGAAATGTCTCTTCCCTAGGAAAGCCTTCCCTGACCACCTCCCCCAGATCAGACCAAGTACTCTGTTCTACATTCTCATAGCCTCTTATTCTCTTTTCATGGCACGATTCAGAATTCCATGCTGGTAGGATTACTTAATTACTATCTGTCTCTCCCTGGAACTTGTAACCACCGCTGGGTAGAAGACAGTTCTACTTTGCTCATTACTGTATTCCCAGTATTGAGCACACTGTTATTATAAGGAGCAGGTAGTCAATAAATTATCTTTGAATGAATTCATTAGTGGAATGATTAATGATTTTTTTTTTTGGCCACTATTTGCCTTGGGCCTACATTATTATGTGTCTAAAACCAAAAACAATACCAAACATAAAAATGAGGATCAGAACCAAAAAGGGAGCCTCCCCCAATAGAGACACAAAAAGAAGGTAAGCCGGGGCAGGATGTCCCAGGACTAGGGGGCTCCTGGCTTGAAGGAATGGTGGGCCGAGGTAGGAAAAACAGAGAGAGTGGAGCCATCTGCCAAGGTCAGACCTAGGAGGCATGCTGGGAAGGAGAGAGAATCAATAAATAGATATGAAGTATCCAGTACCCTGATTGTCTCTCAGGGGGTACTTAAGTCCCTTGGGTATAAGATAATATGCTGGGGTACAAAAGACAGAACAACTGTCTCATTTTCCTACTGTTTCAGTTATAACTAGACTTTGAGGCGTGTGGGATTGAGGGGAAAGGGGATCATTTTCTATTAAAACCAATACTGATATAGAGTAGAATATAAATTTCATATGATTCTAAAAACTCATGAGATTTTAAAGACATGAACAGCTTTAGTGGTAGTGCAAAGAGTCTGAGAAGCATTAGTCTCTCAAAATGCCATATTCCAAAAGATTCTATACAATTGAAATCTTATATATCAAATATTATTACAAATGCATGGAGGACATGCTCTTTAGAAGCAAGACATTTCTTGTCCATTTTTATACCATTTACCACTCCCACGAGGACCTAGCAAAGTGTCCTGTAAGCACAGTAGTTGCACATTAAGTGCTGAACTGACTCCATAGCAAACAATTCACTCTTAGTCTGGCCTGTAAATTGTTTACTGGGTTTTATCAAGATTGCTCTGCTTACAGCCTCCTCCAGAGAGAGTTGAGACCACTTCTTTGTCTCTCTGGAGAGGGTCTAAAGAAAGAGGCTTCATGGGGTATTGTGTCCAAACTATTCCAGGAAGGAATTGTGGGGGGACAATGAGGAGGCAGCAAGAGAGAGATGAAAGCGGAAAGTACAAAGAGAACTTAACTTCCTGCCCTTGCCTGTAAGGAAATTATTCCCTAGTTTCTCTGCATGTTTCCATTGTTGTCTTGTTTACCTTGACTTCAGGAGAAACTGTGAGCTCCTTGAAGTCAGAGCTGTGTCTGTTTTTAAAACAAGGTACCTGGAAACCATGCACAGCAAATACTTGTTGGCTGTCCAGCCCAGGGAATCCCGAGGATCAGAGTACATAGAATCTTGGCAAAGATAACCATCCAAACTGCAAAGCCATGACAAGCAAAGTTCTCGGAGGTAAGTGGTAAGAAGTTGGAAGAGTAGGTGTGTGAGGAAGGCTGGAGTGAGCTGAGCCTGGAGTGAAGTGGTGGAGATGAGAATGGTGATTACTGGGATTGATTCTCCCCAGGGGCTGAGATGAAGGAGACAATGTTCTCAGACTTAATCGCTGCTTTTAAGTCGCCCAACTAATCTCTAACGGTCCCTGGCTGCTGCCACTCAGAGCCTCCACCCCCAGACCACCCTACTCTGCATACCTGAGCAAATTCTTTCTAGCTTCTCTGCAGCTCTGTATCTCAGATCCACACCCACTCTCTCCCTTTCTAATGCATAGAGTCTCTCTCTATTCATGCACCATTCAAGGAAGAAGGAGAGAGGCTGCATCTGTACAGTCTAGATACTGCTTCTAAACCATATCAACCACCCCAGAAACGGCTCTCTGATGAAGGGACTGACTCACTGGCAAAATGTAGCAGCCAAAGGTCCTGAATGGTCAATGCATGAGAGGTGTCAGCATGTAGTGATGTGGTTTGGAAGCAGTGGGCCAGGCTGCACCCTTGTCAGGACTGGAAATAAGCCTAATAGAACAGAATGGAAAAACAAGAATCATTTGCGGTTTAAAAAAAAGAAGGAAGGCTATAGAGAGTCAAGGGCACGAGATTTGTTGCTAAAGAAGTTATAGATGAGGCAAGAACTAGGCAACACTTCTCTACTTCCTCTTGACTGAATTTTCTCCTTTTCTTATAATCTCCATGATAAATTGATAAATCACCTGCAAATTATAACTGCCCTGGATGCACCCACTTGAAATTGCAATCTGGCAGCCCTAAGATTGGCATTCAGGGACCGTCTTTGTCACGAAAAGCAGAATTCTTGTTTATTTTGGTAAATTAATTGCTGGCAGAGAGGGCTTTTCATTTTCCAACCAGAACAAAACAAAAAGAAATTGCAAGGTTGGAAAGCACCTAAAGGTTACTCTGGGTTAAATTGACCGACCTGGCAGCAAAAATGCACTGTTCCTGCCATCTCTGAATTTAAAACCACAAAACAGGTCAGAACTAAGTGCTGAGCCCAATGTGTGCACATAAGCAGCCCTGAGTATTCATCCCTTAGCAATGTGCATGTAGCCAAAACCAACCGGCCTGCTATTCTGGGGATGGGGTGACAACGTCTGCACCCCGACTCCAATCCCAGGCATGGCTTGCAGGTGATGAGTGCTGCAGAGTGGCATTAGAGGAGGACATCCTGTGGCCCTGCCTTAGTGAAAAGGCTCTGGGAAGTTTTGCTGTCATAAAGGTCACTGCAGTCTTTGCAACAGATGCCACCCTGCCACCTTCCCCAATACCACACCTGACCTGGTCACCTTCCTACATAATGAATCTACTAGTTGGTCACACCATGAGAAACCAGTAGGTATGGTACCTTTGGGAAGGGTTACCCTCACAGAACTCACCAGAACGCATAGACACACACCTCACATACGCACACACTTCAGAGGTGCCAATTCTGTTTTATTCTAGAAAGCGTTCAAGTGAAGGCAGGTCAAGATTTCAGTGAGATTATTTGGGAAAGGTTTCCAGGACGGTGGGGGCGGGGTGGGGGTAGGTGGTGGAAAGGTGTTTGACTAATTATTCAAAGGGTATTTTCTTGAATTAGCAGAGAGAAAGGGAAGGGCATTTCAGGTAGTGAGTGAGGGAATGGTTTGGAGGCAAGAGGACATAGAAAGCTGCTTGTCTGCAGAGGGGCCGTGGCAGGGTTGGTGCCTAGGGGTCAGTGAAGGGCGAGTGGGCCTGGGCAAATCCTGATGCGTAACTTAGGCTTAATGTGGGATGCACACCTGAGCACACAGCAGGTTTCCAAGCAGGGAGCATAGTGATTCCAGCCAAAGTGTGTGGAACAAGCTGGAGCTGGCAGGTTGCAGCAGGGGGTCCGAACAGGAACTGCCTTATTGGGAGCTCAGCACCAGAGGCTGGACCAGGGTAAAGACTAGGAAAAGGAGGGGCGGGAGGAGAATGCCTTTGAGAAGGAAGCAGGAAGGAATTTCAAAGGAGGGAGAGGAAGCAGGCCCTAGACTTCACTAGAGCAAGTTTCTGAGAGGGGGAGGAAGAAGAGCCTAGAAGAAACAGTGACCTGCCTACTAAACCCCAGCGCTCTGGCCATTGAATAATACCTGTAAAGCAGTTTTGACATTTAAAAAGAAAAACTTTCACATCTATGATCTGATTTGATCTGAACATCTCTATGATGTAGGCAGGGTCAAAGGTATCTCCATATAACGAGGGAGGAAAATGGGGCATGTATGATAAACATAACTTGCCCCAGGTCCTGGTCACGCATAAGGCAGGTCTAGAGGAAGAACAAGGAGTTCCAAAGATCAGACTTTCCTTTCCACAGGGGTCTACCTGCCCTGCCAATTACATGGTTCCCTGAGCTTCCCTGGGTCAGCACCCCCAGGCATCTAGATCCCAGGACTCTAGGCTGCTAGATCCCCCTTAGGACTTCAGACAAATGCCTGCTGTATACACCCTCCCACCTCAGGACAGAGAGGGGAGGAGGGCTCCTGACTCAGTTCCTTTTCCTGGCACTTTCCTCTGAACTCTCCCTGCCTCTAGTCTCCTTGCCAGCGCCAGATCAGCCATTTCTCCCCTAGGTTCGGCTGTGGCTTTGGGTCACCCTTGAGTCAACCCCTTCCAATCCACCCTCCCACTGCCCTGCAAAGGCCTCCCCTCAGCCCCTCCTCATCCTTTTCTGGGCACTTTGCTTTCTCTTATTATTGCTCAGATAAGAGATTTGCACATCAGTCCTGATGAAAGGCAGTTGAGGGGCTATTCTTGCCACCCGCTGCTATAAGAGGTAATCTCATTCTGGCTTCTCAATTCTGGATGCGCTTGGGGAACTGAGCTGCCCTTTGTCTAAAAGAATTCTTTTGGGGAAGCTCACTACCCAGAATGGTACAAATGACTCAACCCCGATGGAAGGGATAGGAGAGCCCTGTCAATCCATCATTTCCCTTCTGTCAAGCTCAAGCCCAGCAGCAGTGCCTTATGGGTGGGGGCGGGGTGGGAGATGAGAGGTGGAGGTGGAGGTAGGCAGTGGTGGTCCATGGAGGTGGTCTGAAAACTGAGCATCTAGTCCCCTTTTACAAATGAAGAAACTGAGGCTAGGAGGGAAGTTTCTTGCCCAAGATGACTCAGAGTTCCTTCAGAGTCCGTGACTTCATCTATAAACCACTTAACTTTGCTCTCAACTTCCCCTCTGGCGGCCTCTGCTCCATGGGCCCATCCATTCACCTAGTACCAATGGAGCTCTGTGCATGCCACTGCACTGGCCATAGCTACAGCAATGAATACAACACGGGCCATGCTCCTTGCAGTCGTGAGACCTTCTCAGCAAACCTGGTAGCTGCAAATTTTTCCCACCCCAGCATAAGCCCCCACCCTGCCTGTCACTCAGGCTCCCAGCAGCCAGAGCTAAAGATAGAATTGAGGGCAGCGTTTTAAGTCAGCAGTAAGCAGACCTAGCTGGCCCAGTGGGGAGGGGTAGCTAACCCGAGTTAGGAGACCGTCTCAGAGCGCCGGACTGTGTTTCTCCAAAATGGCCCATTCCCACAAGACTGGCAATAACCACTGCTGGTCCTCCTCCTCCTGTGAACAGAGCCCTGGACAGGGCTGTCAGAGACTTAGTCCGACACCTCACTCCTGATGCCAGCCTTCTCTGGGCCTCAGATATCTTCTCCTGGCTTTCTCTCCTCTGTCCCCACTGCTT
Source organism: Pteropus medius (assembly GCF_902729225.1). Lineage (NCBI taxonomy): Eukaryota > Metazoa > Chordata > Mammalia > Chiroptera > Pteropodidae > Pteropus > Pteropus medius. The sequence goes on along the minus strand of NW_024349797.1, from coordinate 2,747,475 downwards.
TGCTGACACTGGGGCTTTGATGATTCCCAAAGCCAGTGAAGACCCCACTTCTACAGATCTGTTCTGCCCCTCATGCTAACACTCACAGGTTAGTGCTAGGGAAAGGAAACTGAAAGATGAGGCCCAGGGATGGGGAGGTCAGGCATTGTGCTGGGAGCCTGCAGGGCTTATGATCTAGAAGATCCTGCCTGCTGGCAGAACCTGGATGTTGTCTCCAGAACATTAAAGAGGATGGGGTCACTGTCAGACCCCACCCATCTGGATTTTTTCTTCCTATCCTCGGGCCACCTGCTTCTCTTTGCTGCTCCCTAGTCGTGGCCAGCTGATGCACAGAAGCGTCACACTGACATGGCAGGGAAGTGAGTGGTGTGGGGGAGGAGAAAAACCTGGATTTATTCCCACTCTTGGTCATATCTCTCTAGAACCCAGGCAGGATGGGCTGCAGGCAGTGGAGCAGCCCTGGGAAGAAAAGCAGAAGGAGAGATAGGATGAGCTTCCTTGAGCTGCTTATTCTTCCTCAGAAATGCAGGAGAGGAATGAAAGCCGCTCCCCCTTATATCTGGGCCCACTTGGTGGGTGTAGGGTCACCTGAATACCTCTCCAACGCCACCACAACATCCAATGAAGTGACAGACAAGATGCTGCCTGCAACCCTCCAGATGGCTGGTGTGCCAGTGTTGGCCATGCTTTCTAGATCAAAGGGTTTGTGAGAGCCACTAGGAGCGGCAGGCTAGAGAGCTGGAGAGGTGGCAGCTCTGCCTCAACATTCACCCCGTTCCCTACAGTGGCAAAGCAGGGACTACCACTCCAAGAACCTGCTTTCCAGGGACAGAAATAGTATTGAAGGGTGGGGTGCGGGGGCTGGGGCTGCCACATGCTGCCTTTCCACGGGCATTCTGGGTAAGAATAATAATGAAGCTATTAATAACTTCTTACCTCTGTACAAGTCTTAAAGACCTTTCTTTAGATGTTTTCACCACCTGCACACCCATTATCTCGTTTGATTTTCAAGGCAACTCTGTGGATCTGTGGGGTCATCACCCCATTTGATAGATGAGGAAACTGAGGCACAGGGAAGGGATTGTCATGTGGCTGAGCAGGGACCAGAACCCAGATTTCCGTGGATTATCTCTTCAGCTGTCCTGTTGGAACATGGTTTGAAAAAGTCAGGGCTTTCTCCTAGGCTATCCTGAAGTCTCCTCTGGGGACAATATAGTACAAAATTCCCCAAGGCTTTTGTCCCCTAGGTCAATTAGTCAAGACTGATTTACCCAGCACTTCCCATGGTCTGTGACCTGTGCCAGGTCCCAGAGTCAGCCATCAACAAAACATGGTTCTTGTCATCAAGGAATTTATACTTTGATGAAGAGAAAGAGAAAAACTTTCAGACCTTCTCAGTGCCACAGATTTCATTTAAGGACTGAGGTAGCACAGGGTATTGTGGGAGCACAAAGGAAGTACCCTAAGCCAGATTGGATGTATCAGAGAGGGCTTCCTGGAGGAGGTGATGCACTAACTAGATCCTTAGCCAAGGTTATTGTTTCTGATTGTGTTTCTTTTCTAACTATCAAGCCATGCCAGGCCTCACTCCACTTCTCCCTACCTGTAACCCCAGCCTCTGGCCTCTTAAAAGACTGGTGCCCTTACCCTGCAGACCAGCATGAGTCCAAACTGCAGCCCCGGAGTTGCCACAGTCACATTCGACTGCTGGAAATGGACAAGAGATTGGGTTCTGAGCTCAGTTGTACCTTGGACTTGTCCCTCATGCAGCCATGGAAGGTACAGATCTTGAGGTATACTATGTAACCCAATCCACCTGCCCACGCTAAGCTCAGTCTACCCAGGAATCATCTCAAATATGTAAAATACTAACCTACTTTTTAAAACTCTGATGATCAGTTTCTACATTGCTTTAGCTAATTCCTGGCATTTAATGCTTTCCTATCTCTAACCCTGATTTGTCGTTTCTATCATTACTAAAACTTAACTTTTGGTCTTTGGTCTTTGCAGAAGACGGGGAAGTTAATCATATTTCCCAAAGCAAGAGGCCTCTATAGACTTAAAAATAATAATCAAACCACCTCCGAGGCTTCTCTACCTGAGGCTCATGAATCTCAATTATTATCCTCATTAATTTATGGGGACCAACAGAATATAGCCGAAGTGATGGCATGTCACTTCTCAGCCACAATGTAAAAGGCGCTTTCTCTTAAATTGCTCACTCTGGGGGAAGCTAGCTGACACGTTATGAGGCTGACATGACAAAGAATGTAGGCCACCTACCAACAGCCATGTGAGTGAGCCACAGTGGAAGCAGGTCCACCAGCCCTGGTTCAAACCTTCAAATAATTGCTGCCCCATCTTGACTGTATCTTCACGAGCAATGCCAGCCATCTTGTTTAGCTGATCCTAGTTTCCTGACCCTCAGAAACTGTGTGAGATAATAAATGTTTATTGTTTTGCTGTTTTAAGTTCCGAAATGTTGGGATAAATTAGTTACACAAGCAATAGATAATAAATACCAGGGATTGAAATAGGATGTGGGGATAATACTTTTGTTTTGTTTTATTTTTAAAGCATGACTCTCAAATATGTTTAAACGCTAATGAGAAGGAGCCAGTAGAGAGGAAGAAATGCAAGATAAGAGAGAAGCGCATGGAAAATCAATCGAATGAGGTCTCAAAGAGATGGAAAGAGAGGGTCCAAAGCACTTGAAGGAGTTAGCCTGAGTTCTGGACGCCTACCTCTTCCATTGTAACCATAGAACAAAGGAAGAAAGGATAAAATCTGTGTAATGGCAGGATGTTGATGGAATTTCTGTCCGATGGCCCTTACTTTCTCTAAGATTATCTGCTGAGAATGTAGAGGGAGGTGTTGCGGAAGGCGGTGTCTTGAGGAGATTGGAAAAGGTCTGAAATAGTTGATAATGAGCTCTAGAGAGGGAGTTGACTGAAGAAAGGGAAGAAAGCTCTGGGCCATTTGAAGGCCTGGTTGTGATGCAGGTGATGAGTGTGTAGCCCCCTCAGTCCGTACAGCTATTTGATTTTTCTCCAACTGTGCCCAGTATCCTAGATGGAGGTGCAGAGAAGGCACATAACTGAATTAAATAAGAGCTGTTAGAAGAGATGGAATATAGACCTCAGGTGACCCGGGATGGAAGGAAAAACAGGGAGAAAATAAAAAGCCAAGGAATCGGAGGACCACGATATCATAGGACAGCCTTAGGAAAGGCTGTGGAGAGCACAAAGGGTGTGGGATTTAACACCGCAGGGTGTTCGGATTTAATATTCCAAACATGGGGCAGTTCCGAGGTGGCTAGGTTCAGGGAGTGACTATGGAATGGGGCTTGCAGCAACAGACCAAGTCATGAAGGGAGTGGCCCATGTACTTACGATGTTATCATAGATGATGATGACATTTAGGCTTGCAGCTGTTAAAGTTGTCCCCAGAAGAGAGTGAGCAATGTCTTCCCGGAGTAAGGCGGACCCATGACAGCACCAAGGAGACACAGAGTGCAAAGCAGACAGCAGGAATCCACTGTGGCTGGGTTTTCATGAGAGAGAGAGTAGAGCTTAGTGGTTTGTTGAGCCAGAGGCCACCATCCCGTCTCCTGAGCCCAAAGACTGAGAGAGAAGGACAGTTTCCATCTGTGATGACCCTAAGGAAACCGTGCCCTTATGGAAGAGCCACAGTACATAGGAGAGGAGGGGAAGGGATAGCCCAGGGGACATTTGGTGAGACAGGGGGCCATGAGAGGTGAAGCTCAGAGTGAGACTAAGAAAGAGTCTAACTGGGAAGCTCAGAGTGATACAGGAGTGAGACTAAGAAAGAGTCTAACTGACAGAAGGGGCATCGTGGGGCCCGGTGACTTTAGCTGGCTGCAATTTTTAAATGAATCTGCCTGGGTAGTGAGCTATTGGGGCTAGGAGAACTGGAGCCTCTCTGAAGGGGTCAGCAACAGCTTCAATTATTCTTCACGCTTCTGGGAGCCCTGGTCCATGTGTGCAAACTGATGCCATGAATCAACCTGTGTAGGAACTAGCAGTAGCCTCTGGCGGCTGGAGGTAAAGAGTTAGCAGAAGCCTGGAAATTACACGGGCTGCCTGGAAGGGACTTCTGGTTCACACACAGGCTCCTGGGCCAGAGTCTGGCCCTACAGTGTGTTTTGGGAGGTGATCTGTTTGGCCCAAGGTTAGCAGAGAATAAGAACAAGTCCTTGCTAGACTCTTGGGCTCAGAACCACATGTTCCGAAGCTCTCACCCCTGTATCAGTCACATGACACACATGCCTTCTCTTAGGTGACCCCATTTCCTGCTGGTTCCTTACCAACAGCCAGTTTGCTAATGCTCTGACCCTGGGGGATTTCCCCACCATGCCCCCTTCCCTCTGGAGACAGGGCTGCTTGTGCCACCCTGGCCAGCTGGGGCCACTCTGCTTCTCAAAGAGCTCCACCCTGACTGTTCTAAATAATTTCTGGCATTTCATTCCATCTTTCAAGATGCCTCCCACGACACACACACATACACACTCACACACTGCCCTATCCCATACCCACTTACCATCAGGAAGTTGGAACAGGTGTACTCCTCAGGCCACTACAGAGGGGTAGAGGGCACAGAGGACAGAAGGGATCAGGGAAAAGTGGCAAAAACAGACAGAGTTTCCCAGACTCAGTTTTCTGGGTCTTGATCAACTTAATCTATAGAATAGGGCTGATCATATTTGCTTACCTACTTTAGAGCAGTCATGTGAAGATCAATGAGATGATGTATGTATAAAATTTTTTATTAACACAACTGGCCAGAAGTGCCCATTTAACTTCTGGGTACGAAGGAAAGCCAGGTGGATGCCATAGTGGTTTTCTGGGTTTCTCTATAATAACTGGCATTTGCACTTTCTAATTTACAAAGCACTTTCACGAACATGCTTAAATGCAATCATATTCGAAAGTGCCCAGCACAGAGTGTGACATACAGAATATCCTCCATAAATGATAGCTATTCTTTTCCCACTCAGTCGTCACAGCTCCATTGTATAAATGAGGGAACTGAGGCATAGAGAGTTTAATGAACCAAACCAAAGTTCTCTCCGAATTAGCTCCGAAACTCGTCTTCTGATTCCAAATCTTGGGCCCTTTAAAATATATCGTGTGCCTCCGCACGTGACCATAGGCCTCTTTCTGGAAGACCCTAAATTTTAGAGAGGCGAAAGAGTCATCTGGGGAGGGGAAATGAGTGCATTGCTTTGGGCCTCTTTTCTGCCCCATTCTGTAGAACAACCCTGATAAGCAATCTACAGAAAACCTGACCCCAGCAACAAGTAGAAGAAAAGGGAGTAGGAAGAGGGGAGAGGACAGACATAAACAGCCAAGCCGAAAACAGGCAAAGGAAGTAACTGTGACCAGTGAGGCAGAGAGCTGATGGATTGCAACGTCTCTGGAGGAGGAAAAGCAGGGCCCAGAGGATGGAGTGTGCGTGCCAGGGGCCAGGGAGGGGCGGCGAGAGCAGTTCTTGGTGAATCAGGCGTGAGAGGAGCTATATGTTCCGTCTCAGTGCAGGATATTGATGGCTTATTGATTCAAACCATGGCAGAAAGGTGACTGCAGGAGTACTTTACTCAGGGCTGGCTGGAGGGAGTGGGGAAGCAGGAGCTGTGGGCGAGGGTGGGAAGGGAAGTCCAGGGGCACAGGTGAAGGAGAGTCAAAGGGGGTGGGGTGATTCCTTGTGGAGCAAGAGAGGGCATTGACCCAACACTCAGCTTGGAGGCCTGAGGTTAGCTGGGATCTTCCTGGCAACTCTGCCCTGCCCTCCCTGTGCCACAGCTCTCTGAAGGTTTTGGACACCCTGGCCCTATGCAAGCCCACGCTGGCCTCAGATGCTTAGCATGCATCGGACAACATCAGGACAATTGCAACAAAATTAGCCAATTTCCAAAACCCATTAAATACGCCTCCTGATAGCATCTCTCTCAGGGCCATTTACAAAAGCGTGAAACGCCTGGGGATAGTTCTATGAATAGTTCTGGGCTGTCCTCTTCCCCCTCAGCTTCATTCTGTGGACTGAGAGGTCTCTCTTAGTGGCTCATGCAGGGGGATCGCCTTGGCTCCTGGAATTCCATGGCTGGGACTCTCAGTGCCTCCCTGGGAAGTCTAATTGCACTCACCCAACCCTGACCGATGAACACAGCAATGTACCAGGGTGTTGGACTGTGGGTTCCAGCTCTGACTTGGCAGGAAATTGACCGTGTGACACCCCACCACCACCATCATCACTGAATTCCATCTTATAAGATGAAAGCAGAATGAATATACAACTGACGAGGGAAATGAAGTAAAATCAAGAAAATCATGGAGTTGAAAAGGATCTTTAATATTACCTACTCTACCTCCCTCGCTTTTTATGTAAGAAAACCAAGGCCCAGAGAGGAGATTTGATTGTCCAGGATCACACAGCTAGTTAGCAGCAGAGCCAGAGCGAGAAGCTAGACCCTCGATTCTAGGGTTTCTGCTCTCCCCATGGCTCAATCTGGTGAAAGTCCTGGGTTGGATATGGTATTATCATCAGACTCCTAGAACACGCTGGAACTGGAATTTGAAGACCAGGGTCCAAATCCTGACCTATCTCTTAATAACTATAAAACCTTTAGCAGGTTATTTAACCTGATTTGCCTCAGTTTCCTTTCGAAGCCTTGTTATTAGGAACATATAAGTTTGGAATTTTTGCTGTTTATCGTTCGACTCGTGAATTAAAGCTTTCATCGTTACGCAGTGATGCTCTTTATCTAGGATTATGCTATTTTTTTCTTTTTGCTTTAAACTTTATTTTGACTATTATTAATATAGCTATAACAGAGTTTTTTTAGTTAACATTTGCTTAGTATATTATTTTCCACTTGTTTTGTATTTTTATGTTTTTGATGTATCTCCTTCAAATAGCATGTAGCTGGATTTTGTTTTTAATCTAGTTTGAGAATATTTTACTCTAGCATTTAGTAAACACTATTAGGATTCATTTCTATGTTATATTTTGTACATTTTATTGGTCTCATCCTTTCTGTTTTTCCCCCTTTTTCTCTACTTCTTTTACATTAATTGAAAATTTTTTCCACTCCTTCTCTTTCTGGTACAAGTTTGGAAGATATGTTCTCTATCATTATTCTTTTGGTGGTTATCTTAGAAAAATTCTACGTGCTTAAATGGTTGAAACCTAAAGTAAATTAGTATTTTTATCCTCTTCTAAAACATTACAAAAACCTTGGAACTCTTAGGTTCTGTCTTCTGAGCCCTGGAAGTCGTAAAATCTCAAGCTTAAATTGAGAAGACATCCTTGGGCTGATAGCCAGCTCAAGTAATCTGCTCTATTATTTGAATTCCTTCTTTCACTCTCTAGATTTCTTACTTTTGCACCAAGTCATTGATGCATTAAAAATATTTTATCCACAATTTTTAGTTGTTTTCTGTGGGTCGTTTAGTGTATCTAGACTTTCATGTTTCCAGAAATAGAAGTCTGCCTAATCTCTGAGTCTCCATTTCCTTGTACACGAAATAGGGAAAATAATAATAATTAGCTCATAGAATTATTTTCAAGAATAAACAAAAGTATAATAAAGCATTTAATAGAATATTCATAAAATAGTCTGTCATACATGTATTTTTTTTGATATATACATATTTTTTAAATACACTGAAAGCCAGTTTGTTCTTTGCACTAGTTCATTTTTGTGCAGACCTTAGAATAAATGTCCTTCTGCCATCTTTGATTAATTAAAAAACATCCTGACATTGCAAGGTAAAACTGTTGTTATTTGCGACTACTGATCTGAATGAATCAGGATTTGGGGGCTCTTTTACAGTCAAAACAAAAATTTTTAAAGGTTTTGGAAGCCCATAAAACTACTGATTTTCTTTAAAAAAAAAAACAACAAAACATTATCAGAACACCCTCATTTTTCTCATTTACTCATCCTAAATAAATAAAAATTGAACTTATAAAATAAATTCCTTCTAATAAAAACCAATTTATCTGTTGGATAAACAACTGATAAATTATATAGGGCCCTAAGTGCTACAGGAGTTGAGAGAACTGTTAATTGAAGTAGTTGATGAAAACTTCATTGATTTTGACTGAATTACTGAAGGAGAGATGCTCTGGAGGTTTGAACCTTCATAGGGAAATCAACCCATCCGATCCCTCACCCCTAACTGCAGTTATTGACTCAGCTTGCCCTCCCTGACCTGGGAACCTTGTGATTCCTGAAGAAAGTAGCTTTACTTCATTCCCTTTCCAGTCTCCCTTTCAAGAGTTCATTTGTAGTTCTGGAATGTAAGCTTCATCAACATCATGTGGAAGCACTAAATTCAGGTACCTAGGTCATTCAAAAAAGTCATATCTTTTTCTCTAAGGCAAATACCCAGTTCAAACTGAGTGAAGTACCGTTTCAAGCATTTTATACTCATATAATTTGCTCCTTCCAAGCATTTTATACTCATATAATTTCTCCTTCTCGTCACTTCTATATTCACTACGATCATTTCTTCACTTGCCACTCTCTCCCCAGTCCTGGTTTCCACCCTATCGCCCCATATCTGTAGCTCTCTGGCTAAGGTCACCAATGATTTCTGTGTTGTTTAAATGCAATTAGCATCTTTCAGTCCTCATTTTAGTTGAACTTTCATCATCTTTGCACATGGCTGAGCACTCTTTCTTTCACGAATCATTCTTCCCTTCACTTTGCTTCTGTAACCCATGATTTCTAGGTTTAGTTTTACCTCCTCCTCCCCACTCCACCTTGTCTCCTTTTCAGGTTCTTTCTCTTTATCCAACAACTAACTGTTGGGTTTCCTTAAGGTTGAGACCCAGGCCCTCTCCTTTCTTTACCCTATTCTTGATTCCTGGGGCACCTCATTCATATGCACAGCGTCTGCTGATGTCTCTGTTAATTTCTCCAAAATTTGTATTTCCAGTTTAGACCCACATATCAGCTACCTGCTGGACAACTCAACTTGAATGTCTTAAGAGCAACACAAGCCAACAAGTCCAAGGTCACTCCGGTTCTTTCTCCCACACCTGCTGCTTCTCTGGGAGTCTCTCTCTCTCTTGGAATATGGAACCATCAGCCATCCAGTTGCTTAAACCAGAAACCTGGGCAAATTCCTCTCCCTCACTACCCCCTACTCCATCTATATATTCTATTACCAAGTCCTGTCAATTTTATCTCCTAAATAGCTCTCCTATATATTCACTTCTCTCTAAATCCTTCTAGTCTCCCCCCATTCTAAACTACCAACTTATTTCACCTGGACCAAAGTGGCTACTGTGCCTCAACTCATTTTACCATGTTCCCCCAAATCTATTCTTAGTTAGAGATCTCTTCTAAAAGCAAATCTGATAAGTGGCCCCTGCTTAAACCCTCAATGGCCTCCCGCTGATTTTAAAATTAAAAATAAAACATCATGAAACCCCGCTTATCTCTCCACCCTCTCTTGGACCTTAGTTCCCTTTTATTCTCTTCCCTCCAGCCTCTCTGGCCTTTTTCCTTATCTGCCACCACAGGACTTTTACATGCCCTATTTCTCCTCTTATCTAGTTAACTATCCTCATTCTTTAATGCCCAATGCAAGCATCACCTTCCCAGGAAAACCTTACTTGAAATTTCTTATCACATCAGATCCCTCTGTTATAGGTTCTTAAATCACCATGTTGCCATTCTTAGCTGCACTTGTCACCATTTCAATTTAATACTTGTTTGTATGATTATTCAGTCACTGTCTGTGTTCCACACTAAACTGTAAGTTAAGTCTGGTATTTCTCATAATTGTATCCAGTGCCTAACAGGGTACCTAGCTCACGGTGAGCACTCAACACACATTTGTAGAATGAAGGATCAAAAAAGATAGGTACTATTTTTCAAGATAGGCACTATTATTAACTCCATGTTATGTAATGAAGAAAGCGAGGCTTAGAGACGTTAAGTAATGTGCCCAGCTAAGAAATGGTTGAATCAAAATTTGGTCCTGCCTTTCTGATTCCAGAGCCTGCAATGCTTAAGCAGGACTCTACTTTTCCAAGTGGACCAAACACCAAAACCAGACTAACCAGCAGCTTTCTAAGAACAAGAGTTCCCTGCAGCCGCATCAGCATAGTCCTGGAGATCAAAAACAGAATCCTGGAAATCAGAACAGAATCCTAGAATCCTAGAGCTTGATGAGATTTAGAAATCCTCTAAGGAGAAGATGTGATCTGTTCAAAGTCAAGGTAGTGGCAGATTTAGGGTTAGAACTTCTAACTCCAAGTTCAATGCTTTATGTGTATATCCAGAATTCAATGTATCCACCCTGCCTCCTTTGCCAGAGCAGAAGCTTAATGTCCACGGTCCAAGGTTCAATCTGCCACTGGTGGTGACCTCCAAACTTTTTTTGTTTTATGGTGACATAGGTTAATGAGATCTAGCAAGTTTCAGGTGTACAATTCAACAGTAAAGCATATATATATTGCATTGTGTGTTCACTGCCCATAGTTAGATTTCTTTCTGTGACCACATATTTGACCCTTTTCACCTCATATTTGACCCTTTTCACCCCATCTACCTCCTCCTCCCCACTCTCTGGTAACCACTAGTCTATTGTCCATGTCCATGAGTTTCTGTTTGTTTGTGCTGTTTGTTTGTTGCTTTTAGGTTTATAACATGTAGGTGACAGCATATGGTTTTCAAATTTTTCTCCAAACTTTTTGACTGTGGTCAATTTGTGATGGGGGAAGAGGAGCAGAGAGCAAGAGACCCCAGGATCCATCTATTATCACTTTCCAGAGTAAAAGAACTCAGTGCTATCAATTAGGGGCTACTTTACAAACAAATTTAGAGGTATTTCTATACAGCTACTCTAGCAATAGGAGTGAGTCTGAACTATGTAATTTGTCTGCTCCAAGCACCATACTAAACCCATAAATTGCATTATCTCTGTTAGAGTAAATAATTCCACGAGGGAGGTACCACAATTGAGTCCACTTTACAGATAAAGAAATTGAGGCTCAGAGAGATTGAGTAATGTATCCAAAGTTACAGAGTTTACAAGGAACAGAGTGGAGACTTGAATCCAAAATGCTCTAGGTCTAGGCTCTAACCACTGTACTAAGTTCCTTTAAAAACAAACAGCCATGCATACATGTCTCAAAGTCCAATAATTGGAAATTCATTCTTTTTGCTACTATTTGCCTAGTACATTTATCATTTCATTAAAAAAAAAAACTAGTTTAACAAAAACAAACGAGGTTTTCTGCGTGTTTGAATATGGAAAGATATATTATTAAGGCAAAAAAAGACATGGTAAACTACATATCATTATATGTACTAAAAAATACATATGTACTTCTGGAAGAATGTACAATAAGCCATGAATCTGTTGGGAGTGAGCCTGGAGAGGCCGTAAATAGCAAACAGCCTTTTACTCGCCACTCTTCTGCTTCATGAGCGATTATTACTTGTTTAATTTTTTTGAAAATTGAAACATATACTGTGAATATAAACTTACATCATTTCACAGTATATAGTTAACTAAAAGCCCACTGACAGTGATTAAATCCCCCTAGTCACACTCAAACCAACACCCTTGACAATGAAAGCAAAGTAAGAGTGGTAAAGCAATGCAGGCACTGGAATATGATCAGGGTTCAAGTCCTTGGTTCCACCATTTACCAGTCTATGATTTCAGGTAGGTTATTTAACCTCTATGAAACTCAATTTCCTCACCTGTGAAATGAGGACAATCTTGCCTCCCAGGATAGTGGTAAGAATAATAAAGATAATACATGTCAAACACATAGTACAGAGCTTGGCAGGTAGTGGGCAGTCAATAGAGCTAGTAGCCATTATTATGCACCCCCAGTCAGGAAATTTATAAGCTTAGAGGATTTGATCAGGAATTTTTGCAGGTCAATTTGACCCAAGGTGGAATCCAAATCTATGGGACCACAATCTATCAACCAAAATTCTGAAGTCCAAAACATTCTAAGACCAACAGCTTTTTTGTAAGTCTAAGGTGAACAAACTCATTTGGTTGGAGACTCTGAACTACCATGAGGCTATTTAATGTCTTTGTTGGTTACACTTGGGATGACTAGTCATACATTTTCTGAGGAAATATCAATGTATTTGATTATGTGGTGCTGCCCCAGACCTCTCTAAGTATTTTACATAATATGCAGAAGATGAACCATATTACCTTGTTAAAATCTGAAAAATTCTGAATTCTGAAAAACGTCTGGCTCTGGGGATTTCAAATAATATGTTGTGGGCCTATCTTTCCAGACAGGCTCTCGAGTCTTCCTTGTCCACAGCCCAACTTCTTCCTATTATTCGTTGGCTCGGTCATCTATGGGGTCAGATGAATGTGGCTTGGACTCAGAGGTCTCAGGGTCCTCCTGAGGTTTCAGCACTAAGGACAGCAACACATGCCGTGGGAGCTGCCAAACAAATTTGCTAACATCTTGGACTAGGTTGCCCTACGTGTAGAGAGAGATTGACACAGTGCAGTTTGCCTGAGAAATGCAACCATTGTTTTCTAATAGTAAAACACAAGGTACGGAGGTGCGGTGGGGTGGGGGGACAGTTAATGTGGTCTGGGCAGAGGAAATAAATGTGTTTCTTATCTTTTTCCTCCAGGCGCTTCTCCTCTGACATTATTAAAAGTCTGGCAGGTACTTTGAATGTTTGATTCTATAAAGTTTCCTTGCCTTTTTAATCCACAAATACTTCTGTATGGTTTCCTTTCCAGAGTGTTCTGTTTTGCTTAGCCACTGGATTTTTTCATCCTCTCCTGCCCAGTGTAAAAAATAACTTTTCTCCTACCTCTTAAATTTTTCTAGCTGGGCTAGTAACCAAATTAACAGAGACACATTAACAGGAGAAAATGTACTGAGTTTATTATGAAAGTGCATTCCAGGGCTGTCATAAGATATGAGATCCAAAACACATTGGGCGGTGTAGGTTTATATGCCATTGTGGACAAAGGAGAAGGGAAACTGGAGTCTGAGATTCCAAAGAGAAAGTAGAAAACTCACAGGTAGGAGAAAGAGCAAATATATGGTAAACAAATTCTTATTGTGCCATCCAGAAATAATGGAACACAGAGGGAACGGGCTTTGCTAGTCTTTTTCCTGTCTGTCACATATGTGCTAATTTATATGCTAGGGTGATTATCCTAAGGTTGCCTTCTTGAAGCAGGTTTTTCTACCTGAATTCCTTTAGGCAGAAAGGGGAGGGTCAAAGGTTCTTTCTGAGCCTTTGTTTCTTAAAAACCAGCTTAAAATCAATATCCTGAAAGGCACATTTTAGGGTGTCAAAACTTTGGTCTTACACCTTGGTAACTAGGCAAGAGACCTTGTTAGGAATAGATACGAGGTTCCCAATGGACTCCCTTCAGGCCCCATCACTCTAATAAAAGGGAGGTGAAGTAAGCCACAGGTTCATGCTGGGATCATCATTAGGTCTCTGAGGGGAAAAGGAGGGGCATGGTAAGGTGGTTTCCTTCACTAGAAGTGAAGTCATATCCAGTCTCAATGAAAACAATACCTCAACTAGCAGGAATAAAGTCACAGTATGTGAGAGCTGCAAGGGACCTTAGAGTTTACATGCTGGAGGCAGAAGAAACAGAACAGTTGCTTTTCTTTACTCAACAGATATCTATTAAGTGTCCACTTATGTCAGGCACTGGCTAGGTACCAGGATGAAAAATATAGCCCCATCCTCCTCCCTAAAGCTCAGAGTGAGGCGGGAGAGAGAGGCAAGTAAGATTTAAAAGTACAGTGTGCTGAGTGCTGTGGGAGGGAAATACAGGATATTAAGAGAAGCTAGAGGAGGGGAATCCAGCCCAGGCTGAGGAGGAAATACCTGAGCTGAGATTTTAGGAACATGTGGGTGGGTGTGGCAGCAGATTTCAAGGAAGCAGAACAACACGTGCAAAGGCAGGGCACTGTTAGAGAACTCAAACTTGTTTCCTCTTTGTATTTATATGTATTTGGCCTTATTCCACATCGAAAATAATCTTGTCTCTGATGATCAGGGCCATATCTTTTAACTCTGTGTATCTCCAGAATCTACTTTGTTGTATCTATTTTGTTCTATCTATATATTAAGTGCTTGATCAATGGTTATCAGTGATCATGGTTTAAGGCCTCACATGTCAGAACTGTAACCATGTAGAAGACTTCACGGTAGAAACCAGAATGTTACAGTAGAAACTTGGACATGCTTACGCTCTGCTTCTAACACTTGATGGTCTGCCCCAATCAAGAACTTCGGCCTGAGGACTCTAGAAAACTGCAGAAGTTTAAATTGCTCCTGACTTTCCATGGCTGAGAGTTCCTCATGAAAGTATGTGGCCTCACACTCATGTACTTGAGAAGACTTAGTCTGAGCCCAGCACCTTATTAATTAGCCCATTGCTATTTGGAGAGTTCCATGTTCTCTCTGAGCTGCTGCTTTTCTACCCACAAAAATAAAGCTTGTTCCTGGGTTACCTATCTCAGGGGCATATTATGAGGATAAAAGAAAGGTAGTTGGATTCACAGCAAGTCCTTTGAAAAGACAAAACATCATGGGAAGTGGCCAGGCAGCTAGAACAGAGATTCAAATTGCAAGGCCAAAGAAGTGCTTCCCCTAGATGCAAGGATCATTTATCTGCAGGAAACAGTTTCTCCAACACTGGGGCAATTCACTGAAACTTAGCAGGAAATTTAGTGGGTAAAAAGAATGAAATCGCTTACCAGGTTGCCGAGTTCATTCATTCTCTCTCTTCTCTCTCCTCTCTCTCTCTCTCCTCTTTCTCCTCTCTCTCCCTCTCACCCCCCACCTCCTCCCAGCTCACTGACCCTTCCCATGGTTCTAGCTTTCCTTTTTGCTTCCCCTTTCCTCTCCAAGATGTTTCTTCTGCGTCTTTCTTCTCTCTTGCCATTGTGTTTCCCACTCTCTTCATCCTCCCTGCTGCTTTCTTCTTTACCTTTTTTTTTTTTCTGTGAGAATCACTAGGGCTTCAGTTCACCCAGCTGTAAGGAAAACGTAACCCTTTAGAAAAGTGACCTCATTTACTATAATTCTCCACTGTGACAGGCCAGGGGTAGAGGTCACCCCCTAACCCTCCATTATTCCTGCTGGGAGTGAAGAGATTGAGAGAAGAGAGGAAGCTTCAAAGAACACCCAACATGCCAATTATTCATTCAGTAAATATTTCTTTCTCTTTAAGTTTTAAAATAATTTTAAGGTAATGTATATGCATTTTTGAATTTAGAAAATACAAAAAAGAAAAAAGAGGAACATTTAAATGAACCATAGTTGCCTCTATCCAAAGACAACCTTTAATAACATTTTGCATTATTTCCTCCTAGAATGTTTTCTGGAACTTTTTGCACACTGTGGTCATCATGTATGTACAATATTGTAACCTGCTTTCTTCCATTTTATACTATAACATAAGCATTTCCCTCATGGTATTGTAAACTCTTTAAAAATATATATTTTTTTAATTTGCTTACTCTTTGCCCTGTGTTTTGGACAATTATAGGTGTTCCAAATTTACTGTAACAATAATTAACACTGTAATGTGTAATTTTATGTGCAAAGCTTATGCAGTCAGTGCTGTGCAGGGCTGGAGAATGAGGCCTCAGAGCCTGGATGCCTGGGTTGGAATCTGGGTTCTGCCCTTACATATAACCTCGGTAAATTATGTGTCTCCGTTTTCACATCTGTGCAATAGGGATGACAATAGTGCTTTCCTCACGGGGTTGTCATTAAAGTTAAATAACGTGATTTATCTAAAGCAATTAGAACAGTGCTTGGCACGTAGTATTACTCAATAAATGTTACCTGTTAGTGTCACCTTAGGACAGACTCCCAGTAGTGGATTTACTTTGGCCCTTGATATATATAGTGCCAAACTGTTTTTCAAAAAAGAACAAACCTGTATTGACAAACATACCATGATTTAAACATAGGCCAGCCTGATACCAAAGCTCACATTCTTTTTTCTAGCAGCTCCCGCAGTACCTGTTTAGTCAAGAGCTAGGAATCTCCGCGTTAAATGTTCTCTTAATGCAGAAAAAATGGATTACTGTTAAGACTAAATGAAAGCATCTAAGACAATGTTTGGCACCTATTACATTATTTGAGAATGAATACAAATTATATTGTATAGTGAATGCCCACTTTGTAAATTTAATAGATGATTCATTGAGATAATGCATATAAAGCTCTTTGCCCAGTTCCTGACATGTGACAGACACTCAGCCTATTGTTTGTATAAACATTCATCTGCCTGTCCATCTCTTTTTCTGTTATCTATTATACTTCTCTTTTGCTGGTGAGCTCTCCAGTGCCCAACCTAGCACGGCGTGCTTTCGCTACCTTCATTTCTAACTTCTCATTGATACAGCAGAGCTCTGTCATTACGGTATAGTCAGGGCCCAAGATGTATTCTGGAATAACAGGCTTAGGAGCCGGAGGGAGAGGATTGAATACCAGGATATGGATAAGAGAGGGGACATAGGCTGCATTGAACCAAATGAGTGCTCGCTCTGGAGCAGGGTCTTTCGTGAGTGTCCTGAATGCTACTGGGACCATGGGGGACCAGAGATCAAGAAACTGATAACTGAAAGTAACTTGGCCTTTGAGGACTTATTCTCTCTCTCTCTCTCTTTCTCACGCACGTGCACGCGCATGCGCGCGCGCACACACACACACACACACGCACACGCACACACACACCACACACCTTCCAAGTCAGAAGTAAAGAAGAGCTCCTGGGAGTGGGTGCTCTGGAAGATGGAAACAACAGCTTGAGCGTTTCACCTTCTTCCTGAAATTTGTCACTTTTCTCTCTTCTGGCATACTGTGCTAGTCCCCAGAGCATCATTACCACTGCACCTTCCACCCTGCACCTACTCACTCAGCTGAGTCAAGCTGGGAACCTTCAAAAAGAACAACAACAAAATTAACGAAAAACAAAGGGGAAATAAAGAAAGCACATGGAAATCCTGAACCTTTGAATTGGGCAAGTACAGATCCCTGACCCAGCATGGACTGTAGGCCTGTGCCATTCCAATTTTACCTGAAGGGGAAGGAGTGTGCATACAGAGAGGCTCTCTTTACGTTTTAAAGTTGTTTCCTCTTGTTTCTTTTTTCTGCTCCCTCACGAAATGTCCCAGTCCCTTGGACAATGACGGCAATGAGTAAATTTGCTGGGGAAGACAGTGGAAAAGACTTGGCATCTTTGCTTTGACATCAGACAGACCTGGCTTCAAATCTTGCCTGTCATTTGCTGAATGTATGAATCTGGCATAATTTAACCCCAAGGCAGTTTTAAGCCTCGATTAAAAACAACTTCATTGAATTGTTTTAAGGACTAAAAGATAAAAGTGTTTGTCACAGAGTAGGCCCCTAAAATAGGTCTCTCTTCTTTACCCTGAGCCGAAGAATATAAAAAGTACTCCAGCTTTTCTAGGAATATTTTCTTAGCATCAATAGACCTTTTACCTTCTAGCTCCCTGCCTCCCCAGACCCTGATCTGGGGAGGAGTGAAATGTCATCTTCCTAATACAAACACACGCAGCAGAGAGGCATAAGGAAAGTGTTTTCCTG
Source organism: Pteropus medius (assembly GCF_902729225.1). Taxonomy (NCBI): domain Eukaryota; kingdom Metazoa; phylum Chordata; class Mammalia; order Chiroptera; family Pteropodidae; genus Pteropus; species Pteropus medius. Next base: position 2,729,849 of record NW_024349797.1, on the reverse strand, counting down.
CACACAGAGGGAGAAAAGTCTTTCCTCATAAAGTCACCTCTGGGACAAGCACACACTACCCCCCCCACACACACACACAAACAGTCTCAGGTCTTGGATCAGAGCAGGCTCCCCCAGCAGCCCCAACCTGGCTAGCTGTAGTTTCAAGGGCAGAAAAAGGTAGGATATGCATCAATATCACATCTTTTTTCGTTAGCTCAGTATTGATTTCTATTTTTTCCAAATCGGAAGTTACTTAACTTCTCTGTGACGCATTTTCCTCACCTGTAACCTGGGAATGATACATGTTTATGAGAATCCAATGAGATAATGGCTGAGCAGATGTTTCAAAAACTGTAGCATGCAAGGCAGATACAAAGCATTCTTATTTTTCCACTTATTTTCATTTTCATTATTACATCAGGTGAAAGACCCAGTCTGCTTGCCACATCTGATAATTCCCACCCCCACAACCCCTCCCCCCACCAACACACACACCCATAGACACACACCACATCCAGACACCTGCTCATCCCTCGGAAAGTGGAAGTGCCAATAGTGCAGGTTCCTCTGCCAGTTAGCAAATGCTCACATGCTCCCGAGGCAGCCTATGGATGCCAGAGTTGATGTTGATAGAGTTCTGAGCAGTGCAGTCCGAGGTTGCTGTGTTCCTCCACCTTATGCTCTGGNCTGGCCTGAATCGGCGTAGTAAGGTACTTCCAAAGAAGTTTAAGAGACAGACTACAGACCCTATTGCTAAGGGTGGGGTCTGCTTCTAACCAAAGGGCCTGACTCAAAAGCAATGAAAATCTCCAGGGTTCTCTCTTGAGTCCAGAATCAAGAATTGGTTCCCATTACCTGCTTATACCCAGAAATTCACATGGCCCTGACCATGAGGTTGACTTGGAGGTACTGAGCACACTGGGCTGGGGGTTAGGTTGACCTTCCTCCCTTATGGGGTGCATCTCTTCCCATGTGTGGCCTATTGATGTAGCTAGTGAAGCAGGTCTCCCACACTTGGTGCTGATTTACATTTCCTAGGGAACACTGTGAGAAAATCGACTCTTTGTAGAAAAAGCTAAAAGTCTGTGCATGAAAGGGCTTATGAAGGGAAGTCCCTAGGTGGAAAGAAATTAGCAACAGGAGCTGACACCAACAAAAACAGAACCCATAGTGTTGAATTTTGCTTGGGGAAAATCAGAGAGGTGGGAACAGAACAGGACATGAAGGCATCTCCTCCAAGGTTTTCACCCAGTGCTTACTCTGACCCTTCTCCATCTATGTACCTTCCTCTGGTCCCAGATAGGACACCTGCTATGTCCTCCAGAAAGCCTTCCAGGGCTGCTCTGCCTCCACTGAGCTCTCTTGGCCCAAGCCTGGACCTTTCCCTTTTCAACTAAAACAGTCAAGATAACAGCAAAGGATTTTTTTGGCTTAAAAAAATTTCCTAGGAATTAAAGGTAGAATAAGATTGAAACAGGCAGTGTACAAGCCTAGAAACTGAGAGGTTTATGGCACTCAGCAGCAATACCCAGGGTGAGCAGAATTTGCTCCCCTCTCTATGCCCTGTTGTAGGGTAGCATCAGTTTCCCAGAAGCAAGAGGCCCCAACATTACCCTTGACACCTCCCTCTTCCCCACAACTAATCTCTCCTCTCTGTTCTTCCCCAGAAGTGTCTCAAGCCCATCTCCTGTTCCCCATCGCGCTGACTCTGCCTTGTTCAAGTTCTCACCATCTGTTTCCTGGACACTACTATAGCTTTCTCACAAGTCCTCCAGCCTTGTCTCTTCACTCCAGGCTTTCTACTTAGAATTTCCTTCTCTCCTGATCTTCCCAGTGAATGTCTCATCCTTTAGAAAAACTCAGGTTAAATGTCACCTCCTTCAGGAAGCCTCCTGAGACTTCCCAGGCAGAGCTAATTGTTTCCTTCTCTGTGTACTTTTCACTTACCCTATGATAGCACTTATCTCAATGTGTTGGAATTGCTGGTTAACATGTCATCATCATAGCAGCTCCTTCAAGGACCTGGACTATGGCTTATACTTTGTATTCTCAGGGTCTAGCAGAGAGTCTGACCTTCTCCATATAGCAAGAAATGCTTGATGGAGAAAGGAAGGGAGGGAGAAAGGAAGGAAGTGGAAAATGGAATGGAAACTTTGCATAGTTACAGATTCCTCAGTTCCTGAACCACCTCCTATATCTTGTGATGGATACAAGGTAATTTTCCAGAAGGAAACTCTTACTGTGCATTAGCCCACCATTCTGTCACACATTTCACGTGGTGCAGATTGCTCTGCAGTTTCTTCAAAGCTGAAGAGGCTTAAAATACTACGGAAGCAAAGGCCCAGGGAGATTAGGCAACTGCCTAAGGTCACACAGCCAATTAATGACAAAGACCAGACTAGAACTCAGGTCTCTTGTGCCCAGGCCAAGGCCTTTAACACAACACCAATGACCTCTCTTCAAGTTTTCCCTCCAGGCAACAGCATATAATTATCAACATTAGTATTTGGAATTTATATGCGGCTTTTGCTTCACTGGCTTTTTTATTATCCTTTTGATTAGTAATTCGGTATGCAAAACTGAAGTGGAGGAAAGCCAGGATAGAGAGGAAAGAAACAGAGGGAAGCCAAGGCCAAAGGTGCAAGAGGGAGCGTAGACTCATGGGAGTGTCTCATGTGTTGCTGGGAGAGGGGATTTCTGTACAGGTGCTGTATGGGCCTCAGATGAGTGATGTAATGGCCTTCCTAGCCTCAGGGCTTCTCTTCTAATGGGACAGGGACAAGAAGAGAAGAGCAAGAATATATTTAACACCCAAACAGGTTAAATACCAATACCAGCCCTGAGACAGATCACAAGGCTTAGGGAGTCTCTTCCCAGCCCTTTAGAGGAGACCCAAGCTCCAATATGGTACATGTGTTTGGGGAAGAGGGAGTCCTGGCTCCTACTGTGCATGCTGAAAGCTAAATAGAACTGCTCTAGATGCTCCACGTCATGTGGGAATGAGGGGTCTTGGAGTCTCCCATTCAGTATGCTACGGCATCCTTGGATAAGGAAAGGGAGGACTTGCATTACCAGTGCCACATCACTAATGCCTCCTTCCAGCCCCAGCCCCAGCTTCACTCTTCTTTAGGATTTTCTTTGCAGTCCCCTACTTACCCTCAGAAAATTAGAATACTCTCCCCTCCCAACCTCCAGGTACTGTGGTGAGACTCAATACCTTGGGGGGTGGGGAGAGGGCTTGAAAAATAGCTTATCCCCTCATAATACTCAAGATAAGGGTATCCCCATACTAAAAAAAGGAAACTGATGTGAGGGGAGTGATAAAGAGCAGCACAGTGGGGGTGACAAAGAAGCCAGAAGTCCCGGGCTCAGGCCTCATTTCCCAAAGAGAGAACTGAGGGGAACACTCACCCACTGAAGGCCTGTTTGGAGTCAATGTCACATGTGTCACTCACTTTGTCCTCATATGACCCCTATAAGGTGTATACAGCTCCCTCGTTTTGCCAGTGAGAAACCCAAGGATTTGAGAGGTTAAGTAATTTGCTCAAGGTTATACAATAAATAAGACACCAGGACCAAAAATTAGGCCCATGGTCTTTAAAGCCTGTGCACTTCCCAGCACAGCACTGTTATTGCCACGTGAAGATTAAATCTCTGTGCGCCTGGGGTCTTCATGAGTAAAACGGGGGTCGAGGGGGATTGTATTGCCTCATAGAGTAGTTTTAAAAATTAAATGAGATTGTATTGGTTGAAAACAGAAAAATCTGGCGTGGTGTCTGATAAGTAGTAGGCGCTCAGTAAATGTTTTTTGTTTGCTTATTTTTCTCTTTAGAGCACATTAGTATTAAAACTCAGGGCTTGGAAGCCCAGCAGCTCCAAAAATGCTTCAAGAAGCCGAAGGATCGCGCATTGCTTCTGGGGGGAGCGCTGGAGCAGGGTGGGGAGAAGGGCTGGGAGAGGGTACTCGGTTCCAGGAGCCAGAGAAGCCCGTCCCAGCCTCGCACCCTTCGCTGCGCCGCCTCCTCTGGACTCCCCCCGGCTCCCTGCCCCGCCCCGGCCCGCCCCGCCCTGGAGCTGGGTCCGAAGCGTCTGGTGGGCTGATTCCCGAGCGTGGAAGGGAGCACGGAGCACGGAGGCGAGAGGGAGGCGGCGGCGGCGGCGGCGGGAGGCGGGGAAGAGGGGGACCCTCCTCGTTGATCTCCCAAGTCGGCCCAGAGCCGCCTCGGGCCGGGCTGAGGGCTGCGCGGCGACAGCGGGGCCGGGCCAGGATGCCAGGCTCCCGGGACCACGCCGGGCGGGGCGGGCGACGGCTGCGGGCAGAGGGCGGGAGCTGTCCGCGGTGCTGAAGCAGCGGCGGCGGCAGCAGGGACCCGGGGCCGGGAACAGAGGCGTCCTCCTGGGAGTTCCACTGCGGCCACGAGGCGGGAGCGCCGTCTCTCACCTGCCCATGCCGGGCACCCGAACCCCGCGGAGGAGGCGGGACCGTCTTCGGTGGGACAGGTAAGGGGCCGTCTGGGGGCGCAGCTGGAGCGCAGAGCTAGGCGCTGAGCTGGGACTGAGATGGGGAGAGCAGTGGGGCCCCCTCTCAGGACTGGAGGCTCTAGCAGAGATCGCGCCAAGTCCATCCCTATCCCTGACCCTACAGGCTGGGGATTCTGGGAGGGACCTGAGGGACTGGTGCCCAGATTCTCAGCTGGGTCTAGAGCACCTAGGAACCCTCACCTGGATCTGGGCACCTGGGTACCCTGACCCCACACTACTAGGCCTTGACTGGGACCTCAGACAGCTCTGAGACACTCTGCCCACAAGGAACACTGATGAGAGTCTCCCGGACTCCTGGTACCCCAGTCCCTACCAGGGCTCTGTGACACTAAGGAAATCTGAACCAGCTTTACTAAGCTTCCCTCTCCTCCCCCAAGCCTGCTCATCAGGATGAATGGAATAGCAGTGGTCCCCTGCCTCAAGATTTCTTTGCCCTGGAAATGGCCCCTGGGCCAACAGATGAGCCAGGCCCCTTAGGACCTATTTACTCATTTGCCCAGGGAAGGAAGGAGGTACCAGAAGATAGCTCAATTTTTTCTCATGGCCTTCTTGACTCTCATGGAAGGAGGCTAGTTTTGCATCACACTGCTTGGTGCATGGGGGCAATGAGTGGGGAAACCCGAGTCTTGTTTTCTATTATGTGTCTAATGCTGTGACCCTAAACAGAGTCTCTTTATGGAGTCCTTCCTCTTTCTGGCAAGAGTGAGCTGAATGAGCTCATTCAGGTCTGCAAAGTGCTTCCAGTTCTTCAGAGCAGAGTTCTCTGAGTGCCAGAATGTAGCGATCGAAATAAAACTGCGTAGAGGAAGATTGGTCTCTCACTGTGGCTGACCACTGCTTTATCCCCATCCTCTCACCCCAGCACAACTTCCCCACCCTCAGTGATGAAAAGAGTACTAGACTAGGAGTTCCTGTCTGGGCACTGGCATTTATCACTTTAGGTTAGTTACCTGAGCTCTACGAACCTTGCTTTTCTCATCTCTAGAGTGGGGATAAGGTAGCTGCTCTGCTCACCTCAGAGAACTGCTTTAGGACTCAATGAAACAATGTGCCTGATTGAAGGCTTGTCAGCTATACATCACCATGCTAGCGTGAGCTGCTGTCACTGTTCCCATCCACAAGCCAGGCCTGCTGGCAGTGACCTGATCGCTGTCACTCTTACCCCCTTTTCTCCCAGCCTGGTCATGGCTCCCTTTGTCCTTGGTCTCCCTGGGGCCCTAGAGTCGGTGGAGCCCAACTTATAAATCTCAAGGAGCAAAAAGTGTTCCCTCTCCCTTCTTCTCTTCCATCATCACCTATAGAAGACAATATAGGGTGAGAGTCTGACTCACAGTTTTTATTTTTTTCTCCTAAGAATCACAGATCTAGGGAAACAGCTCCTTGAAGGCAAGGATTGTGTTGTTTTCATCTCTTTGCTTCCCTCCACACCTCCCCTCCCCAATAGCACCTGGAAGATAGTAAGGACTCAGTAATTGAGTGTAAAGTAAAAGAATGAAGTGTTAAAATATCTCAGAATAAAAACATTTGACTAGAAGTCAGGAGGCCTGTGTTCTGGTCCCAGATCTGCCAATGACTGTCTCAGGCAGTCCTTGCCCCTCTGCAAGCTTTAGTTTGCTCATCTGTAAAAGAGCGTTGAACTAGATGCGTTTGGAAATTATGAGCCCTGATGTTCTGTGGGGTACTCTGAGGGCTGTTCTGAGTCCACAAATCCCTCAGTTCTCCTTGAACACAGGATACCAGCTTCATAAACCTGATTTGAAGAGTAAGTTAATGTCTTTTTAATGAAGAACTAAATTTTACAAATGCAATGGAACAAAGTAATAAGAACCAGAAAAAACATTTATAGTTTCAGCGTTTTCTTAAGATTCCCTACTCTTCCTTATTTTCCTGGGAAAGCCATGCGTGTGTACAGAGTTGCTGAGCTGGGAGGGCCCCTGCCTCCAAGCGAAGAGGACAGAAAAACACACCCCCTAACATCCCTTGTGAGTAGCCAAGGGCCAGGGACCTAGTCCTTGGCCATCTGCTCCCAGGGACCCTGCCTGACTGAGATCCCCTTCCTAAGAAGTCTGGAGGAGGAGACAGTCAGGAAAGATCCATCCCTGGGGAGAGCTTTTTTAAAATATAAAAACGAAATGAGCTTCTCTGACAATAATTTTCCTCAACTGTGGCAGGCCCGGCTGATGTTCAGAAAAACCTTAGCTAATTGGCACTTGGGTAGAGCTGAGTAAGCCATACCAGTGACCTCCCCTACTTACCCACCATCACCACCCCCCCATGTCAGCACTTTCTGGCTCCCAGCTGTTGGTGCAGCGCTGGCAAGAATCAGCTCTTTAGAGTTAATGGACAGTCACTAACCCTCAGAACAAAGTGACAGCAGCAGCAGCAGCAGCGAGCATAGGAAGGGCCTCTATTTTCTGCAAGACTGATCTGTGGAAATGCTGGCCTGCTGCTGGGGCTAGAACCATGCATCACCCCTCCTTCTGCAGCTATCTGGATAGATACCCCATCCCCAGAGCTGTCAAGGTTCAGGGCATCTCTGGTCACTGGGATACTCTACCTTCCCAGGCAGACACAACTGGCTTCTCTCCCAACCAAGGAAAACTACTAGCTACTTGTTGTGTTCTCCACCTGCCCCCTCCTTGCCGAGGCTCTTACTCTGACCCCCTCTGCAAGGCCTCAAAGGGAAGAAGAGAGTCAACCTAGGCACAGAATTAAGTAATCTTGGTTATCTGGGACTGGGAGTGAGGGGGATTTGAGGAAAAGGAAGAGATGTCATTAAGAAATAGCATGTGAAAAAAAGAAATGATGTGTTGGGGGGGCGAAGATATCAAGAGAGAGAGAGAGATTGAAATATTAAAATACACACATGCAGTTTCCTTCCCCTGGGTGGCACACACAAAATGACAAAGGCAGAGAATAAGAGAATGTCAGGAGATATCTGCACATTATTAATTACCTTCAGGTTCAAAGGCCAATTCATCTGTGCATCCTAGAGGGACTTCCAGTCCCAAAGTATACCACTCCAGGAAGAAAGAAGCAGAAGGAACAGCCTTCACTTTGGGAAGAAGAAACATTCCAGTCTTTAAATCTTTGGCATTTTCTAACCCCCTTTTCTTCTCTGGAGCTTGATGGGCCTCCTGCCTAAAGCAAGGTCCTTTCTGCTACAAGCAAGGGACAATAAAGACTGATCTCATCCCTGCTCTTTGTATCCAGGTTCTCTCTTCTCTTGCCTCCTCCCTTATTCTCTCTTCTTCCTCCTCCTTGCAGCTGCCACCACCCCCGCCCCCTCCCCCAAGCAAACCAAGCAGGAAGTAAGGGCCCAATTCTCTATCTCCCCATTAGGTGTGCTATCTTCTGCCATCAGATGCTCTGTTTGCTTCTAAGTGTTTGGGAATAAGCTGTTTCAGTGGAGAGACAGGTTGTTTCAGCAAGAATAGAGATTTGATTTCTGCCTGAAAGTGGACTAATTTGAGTAATGGTGCCACCATCTCGATCCTCCCAGCAATTTTCACCCTTGTCAGCCACAATCCCATTCCCCAGGCCGGTAGATTATGCTCTCAGGGAGAGGCCAGTCCAGCCCATGTTAGGCCAGGGTGGCAATGGATAGAAAACAGGGCAGACGTTTGTTCCCTGGAAGACAGCACCTTAGAAACCATCTATGGGAGCTGAGATGGTTTCTCAGCTCTTTCCTGGTTTCCCATATCAGCCCTCTTCTCTCCTCTCCTTTACTCTTCTCTTCTCCCTCTCCATAGGTTCTTCAATAATTCTCAAAACTCTCTCCAGCTCTGACCCACTACCCAGGGTTTTAACTTCATACATTCAATTGCCAGGTGGAGTTTCTACCCTAGTATCCCAAAGACACTTCAAGACCAAACTCATTCACTTCTCCTTCCCATCCAGCTCGTGTGTGTGTGTGTGTGTGTGTGTGTGTGTGTGTGTTTAATTTTCCATTAGGGTACTTGGTGGGCCTTTTCAGTCTAATTTTTTTTTTTCAGCTCAAGAAACACTTTCTGCTTCTTTAATTATTTTCCTCCAGTCTCTCTTGTGCCTTTCTGAAACTCCTATTAAATGAATGTTGGACCCCTGGGACTCGTCCATATCTCTGGCTTTAGAACTTCATTTCATATATCCATCTTTTTGTCTTTTTGTTCTATATCTTGGGGAATTTATCAACTTTTTCTTTTACATTAAAAAGTTAGTCTTTAACTGTGTCCATTCTATTGTCTAGCCTCTCCATTGCATTTCTGAAAATTTAGACAATTATTTTCAATTCCTAAAATACTTTTATGGTTTTGATTGCTCCTGTTTCATAGCAACCTGCTCTTGTTTTATGAGTGCAAGGTGAGACTAAGAATTCAAAATAATTTTAAAGATCTTTTCTATAACTTGGATGATTTTGATCTTATTGGGTCAATTGTTCTATTTATTTAAACCTTATCTTTTATTTTTATGTAATAATTTTGTTGTTGTTGCCCATTCAGACTAGGAAGATATTGACTAGCATGGCAGCTGGTGTAAATTTCTTCAAAAACTGGATATGTTTGTTTCCCTAGCAGGCCCATCCCTTGAATGGGAATTGTTCTTACCTCTGGGGTTTGGAGCTACAGGTTTCTTTGCACTGATTTCTTCACCAAGGAATTTCACCTGCTCTTTATCTTCCAGAAATTCCTCAGAGCTCCTGGTCCATTGATATCATTCTTTTCTCTTTTCCAACTTTGTTGTGATTTCATTCCTTTAAAATTATGTGCCTTGTCATTTTTAATAGAATCTTAAGGAGAAGAGTTGGTTATTTTGTGCTCATGCTGCCTTTTTGAACCAGCAGCCTCGCCCTAGATTTTCTGTCTCAACTGGTCATATCGCCTTCCATTTAGCTGACAAAGCCAGAAACCTGGGAGTCATTCTTGGCTCCTTCCTCTCTCTCACTTCTAGTTAACCACAAAGTCCCATTTATTTAGCCTCCTAACTACTCCTCAGGTATGACTCTTCCTCTCCATCCATTTTGCCATAGATCAGGTTCAGGTCCTAATCTTCTCCTGCCTCCAATTTTACAACAGTCTCTTTATAGGACTCCTAGACTCTATTCTCATTCACTTCAAATTCTTTCTATCCACCGCTGCCTACCAGAATGCTCTAAAACACAGATATAACCATATTGCTTTCCCATCATCGGCTCCCCACTGATCGCAGAAAAAAACTTTTCTGTATGTAGAAGACCTTCCCCCATCTCCTGCCTCATTCTATTGACACCAAGCCACCCAGGCCTCTCCGCCATACCCAGGCTCCACCATACCCTTCCCTCATTGTCTCACCTAGATGACTCATTTTCCTTCTTCAAGACTCAGTCTAGATATCACCTGCTCTGAAAGCCTTTTCTCCTTCCCACCATCGCCCCACTCTCCTCCCAGGATAGGAATCCTGAATTAGTGTACCATAGTATAGCTGCTAACACAACTTACTCCATTGTATGGAAATTTCATATTTGCTAGTATGTGTTCCTCACCCTTCCTCAGAGGAGGTACTATTTATTGTTTATTTTTGCATGCCAAGAACTAGTTTGAAGCAACTGCTCAAGAAATGTTTATCATGCAGAGCTAAATGTGCCCCAGCCAAATGTGCCCCATCCATCCCAGATCCTGGAAAATGCTTTTCTATGGAGAGTCTCAGCACACCCAGATCACTCTTTCACTCATGAGATCAACTGGTATTGAGTGCCCACACTATGCCAGGCAAGGGGCTGCAGGGATGAGGAACACAGACATAGTCCCCCACCCTCTTGAAGCTCACAGTCTGTTGAGGGAGAAAGACACTAATCAATAAATCGTACATATATAAATGGAGACTGTGATAAACTCTTTGAGAGGAAGAGCTGGAGCCTGGAGAGCAGCTAACCATGGAAGCTAAATCTAGACTGAGGAGGTAGGGATGCGCTCCCTGAGGAAGTGACTTTTGAGCTGGGAGCTGAAGTATTCTGATGTGAGTGGAGATAATCCTTCTGAGAAACACGACTGTGAAGTGAAGGAGAGGACAGGAGCTGAAGGAGGGAAATGGCCCTGAGGAAAGGTGTTCCAGTTATCTATTGCTGCCTACTGCTCCAGAACTTAATGGCTAAAACAAAAAGACATTTTATTATACCTCAGGACTTTGGGGATCAGAAATTCATGCAAAGTTGAGCTATGCGATTATTTTACTCCATGTGGCATGGACAGAGGTCACCCAGTGGTATTCGGCTGACAGATGGGCTGGTTTAAAGAGTCCAAGATGGCTCCACTCACATGTCTGGCATTTTGAGGATGACTGGAAGGCTGAGCTCAGCAGGCTCCATCAACAGGAACATCTAGACACACGGCCTCTCCAGCATGGTGGCCTCAGAATAGTCCAACTACATACAAGACAGCTCTCAGGATTCCAAGAGCAAGTGTTCCAGCAAGCAAGGTGAAAGAGGCATGGCCTTGTATCACTTGGCCTCTGAAGTCACATGACATTGCTTTTGCTGTGCTCTGTGGTTGAAGCAGTCGCAAACCTGCTCAGGTTAGAGAAGAGGGGCATAGACGCCCCACCTCCCAATGGGAGAAATGTCAAAGTATTTACAGCCAGGTTTTACAATCATCACAAATGATTTATTTTCTAAACAAGGAAGACTGAAATATGTTTAAGTGCTATTAGGAAGGATCAGAAGTTAGGAACTGTTGAAAAAAGAGTAGAAAGAAAGAATGATCGATTGTGTTAGCTTCCTGAGGAAGCAAACTAAAGCAAAGAAATCTGAATTCCTCATTTTGTCTTTAGTCTGACTCTGCCAGCCTCCCCCTAATACACCCATCTCTGCCCCTGACTCTCTTTTTTTACTGCTGGATGCAGCAAGCTACAGCCATGACCCAACTGACTTGGTGGTTCTCTTGCTTACAGGTCAGAAATCCTCAAATCCAGCCCCAAGCCATCTACAAAGAGCCACCATAATCACACTTCACAGTTTGCATAAGTTTACATATGATCTGACTAGAGGGTAGTCTAATGCTTTATTGTTAAAGATTTCACCTTTTCCCTGGGTTTAAACATTTTATTTAATCTTCTGCCTTACTAGGAAGTTCTTGCTTCTGTCTTTCAGGTTAGAGCCAATCTCTCTTGTTGCACTGAGAGATAGCAGTGAATAGTTCAGCTTCTCACCTTAAGGTTATCTAGGCAGCCACCTCTGGACTGCTAAATCACCCCAAATCTCTTAATCTTTTCTTGAAGCTCCTTTTTTTCCCATTCCCTTCACAGCGTCTTCTGATTTTAACCCATTCAAGACTAAAGCCTCACCACTCTCATACCCATACCATTTATCATGAAAGCCAGGGCTCTTATTACTACACTTTTCAGAGCCTACCTGTGTGTAGATTCAGTTAAATCTAGGTTCAAATCCAGTCCATCACTGTTTAATCTTGGTCAAGTTACTTAAACTTTATGAATGTAAGTCTTTATCTGAAAAATGAGAAATAATAGTAGCGAGCTTCATGCAGTAAATAGTAGCTGTTATAATTTTACAGGATTCTGATAAGGACTGGCACCATCCCAAGGATATGACCCAGCTGCTGGTCACACATCACACTGTCCCTTTGGATTATTTTTAGCAGTGTTCATGATGCCTCTTACCAGGCACTTCAGACTCCACCAGGTAGTATGTGCAAAAAAACAAACTCTAGGTCCTACCCCTGCTGCTAACCTGGAAAACTAAATGTTCAGACCAGCATGACCTCTAGTCAGACAGATGTGTGTCAAATGCCACTCTTTAGCTGTGTGATCTCAGAAAGCCCATTTAACCTCTCTGAGCTGTAGTTCCCACACATGAGAAAGAGGACAGATTAAATGAGATACTGCATTTGAAGCACTTAGTCTGGTGTTCAGAACAGAGCAAACACTCAGTAAATGGTAGCTGACACATAGTGGCACTAGAGCTCAGTGGCTCTGGATTCACATTTCCAGCTCAACACTCACCAGCTGCGTGCATGTGGGCATTTTTAACTCTCTTATGCCCCAGTGTCTTTATCTGTAAAATGGAGATAATGATGGCACAAACTTCATAGGGCTACCGTAAGAATTAAATGAGATAATACATAGCATTAGAACGGTGCCTGGAACACAGTAAGAAGTAACAGTGAGGTGTTATTATTATTTCGTTTTTTTACTTTGAACCTTTTTGTATTTCTGTATTTAATTATGTAATTAATGTATTTCTTCCTTGCTTATAAGCAGCATATAGCTGGATTTTGTTCTTTTAAAAATCCAATCTTTGTCTTTAAAAAAAAAATCAGTTTCGAAATAGACACAGGGATATAAAGTACAGCATAGGGAATATAGTGAATAAATATTGTAATAACTAGGTATGGTGTCAAATGGATATTAGATCTATCGGGGTGATCACTTCATAAGTTATATAAATGTCTAATCACTATATTGTATACTTGAAACTAATGTAATATTGTATGTCAATTATAATTGAAAAATAAATTTTAAAAAATAAAATGAAAGCCAAAAAATCAGTTTTGACATACAATAAAAGTCATTAATTTTAAGTATACCATTCAGTGAGTTCTGTAACATACATAGCCATGTATCCACTACCATAATCAAGATATAGAACCGTCCTATCATCCAAACAGTCCTCATGACCCTTCATAGCCAATCTCCCCTGACTCCTGGCTCTTAACAACCACCGATCTACTTTCTGTCATTATAGTTTTGCCTCTCTCGAATTTCATATAAATGGAATAATATGCTATGTGACTATCTTTGTCTTTTTATGGGCAATTTTATTCCATTCACATTCAGTGTAATTACTGATATAGTCAGGTGTCAGTCTACATCTCACTATTTGTTTTCTATTTGTCTCACATGTTCTGTATTCCTTTATCTATCTTTTCTTGTCTTTTTTTTTGGATAAATCAAATGTTTTTAATGTGTCACATTCCCTGTCTCTTACTGGTTATATGTTCCTTTACTCTTCTTTCAGTGATTATCAGAGCAGTGGTTCTTAGAGCAAGGTGCCTGGACTCGCAGCATCAACATCACCTGAGAACTCGTTACCAACATTCATTCCAGGCCCATCCAGGAATCATCAACTGCGAGAGTGGAAGCCAGCACTCTGGGTTTAACGAGACCTCCGGGTGATGTTGATGCACACTAGAGTTTGAGAGCCACTGCCCCGAGACAACTTTTGCTTCTGGCAGGTAGCCAGGCTGCGCGCAGATCACCTTAATCCAATTAGGGATAGAGCGGATTCAAAGCCTAATTTCTGTCTGGTTTCTGGTTTGCTTCTATTCCTAGGGGTAGCCCTAAAGAGGCCCCAGTTGAAAATGAGGGTGTTTTGGGGGGGCCCTCCTCCTTAACAGGCCCTGAACTCGTTTTTCTCCCCAGTCTCTGATACTGCTAGAAGAAGTGCCAAGGGTAAGGCTTACCTCTCTGTGTTTCTCTTTCCTCTGAGATCTTGGCACGTTGATCCTTCAAGTTCTTGCTTCCTTGGTGATTCTTTGATGCCTTCTTATTTTCCCCTAGCTTTTAAAGCTATTATTGGCAGGTTTGGTGTGACGCAGGTTCATCTGCCACAGTTAGAAGAGGAAGCCCCTGTTCGACTGTTATTCTTCCACTAGAATCATAGAGTCAAAACGAGCATTAAGAATAGTTTGTGTCTGGCACGTGGCAAAAAGCTCAATAAGTGTTATTATGATTCTTCTCCCAATAGAATCTCAGGGTCATATTGAGCTGTTAAAAATCAACTCCTTCTACCCTTTCCATACATTTTATAGATCAGCAAACTGATGTTGCACTGTCTGATTGGACTTCAATGCAATCAGACTCCAGTGGGAGGCTGTAATTGGACTCCATTGGTTTCCTGGATGGTTTTCTGTCCCTGGTCTGGGAGGTGGCAGTGTGCTCTCCATCCCCAAATAAGGGACTGGAAAATCTTAAGATCCAGCTCAGTTCTCAGCTCCAAAGAAAACAAACCAGAGGCTGTGGCCCCACAGATCCACCTTCTCTCCCTTTCCTCTTATGTGGCCCATAACTTTAGCCCCGAGTGCACAATTTGGGGCAATCTTCTTAGCTTCAGAATCCCAGATGTCTCATGTCTGTCCTATGGAGCAGAGTGTACTGTGTGGACATATACGCAGACACTCTCCCATAAAGGCATGCTTGTCAGCAAGTATGCAGGCACACAATACTTCTTGCAGAGTAGGCACACATAGTCCAGAGGAGACCAGGCAGTAGAGGTGGAAATGGAAATTGCTGTGCTTTAATACTGGTGCCTTAGTCCAGGGAACAAGGAGAGGTAGCCCTAAGCAACCAGGGCAAAAGGTCAGGCCAGGCCAAGGGCAGAGAAGGCTGTACCTAGGGACCTGTCACCCCTTCCTTCTGCCCAGAACTTAGTGCCTGGTCTCCAAGATCAGCTTAGTGAACTCTTGTGTGGCCCTAGCAGGTTATGGGGAGAACATGACCTATTAGAGAATTGTGACCCTTGGCTGCTACTATGAACAGGTGCTGCAGCCCCTAGCTTGAT
>NW_024349797.1:2707546-2714674 GCF_902729225.1 Pteropus medius | reverse complement strand
GTAAACAAGTGTGTGTGTGTGTGTGTGTGTGTGTGTGTGTGTGCGCGCGCGCGCGCGCGCACGTGTGCGCATGTGCACACGCGCGCGCAGGTACATACCTATCTGGGTGTGTCGAGGCAGATTTTGATGCTGTGCTCAGCCTCTAAACCCAGAACCCAGCCTGGGAAAGTTTTAAACCGATTTTGGATAATTTGGCTCATAATAAATCTATGAACTTAATTTGTTCTCATTTAAAAGTAGTACATGCTCATTGTAAAAAATAAATGTGGAAAACCAAAAAAACACGGTGTGAAAAAGAATATGAAAAAAGCACCTATGCTCTCACCTTCCAAGATAATCGCTGTTGACAGTTTATCGGAGTTGAGATTACATGCACACACCGTTTTCTTTCCTGCCTTCTCACTGAATCTGCAATAAGCATTTTCTCATGTCATTCCTCTTTGTAAACCTGTTTGAAGGCTTAGTACAACCTTGTATTGTTGCACCATAATTTATTTAACTTGTCCTCGATTGTTGGACATTCAGGTGGCTTTCAGTTTACCCCTATTATGGAAAACCAAGGATCATACATCTTTGTATATGAAGTGCTGAGAAGCCCTGCCCGAAGGCAGAGTATGTGCGTGGAGGGGGTGGCTGCAATCCAGGAAAGGCTGTGTGGGTTGGGTTCCAGAAGCTTAGTTAGGTGTACTTTGACGAAGAGAAGGTTATTGGCAAGGGCAGGAGGATGAGCTGGGACCCAGCTGTCCCTGCCTGTCCTTGAAAAGTGCCCTACAAATGTCCCCGCAGTCTCCAGAGCTCCAGGGCCTGATTCCTGGCCACAAGTATCCTTCCCTTCCTTCCGGGGGATTGGACAGGTGACTTGCCAAGGCCTCCTGGTGAAGCAGGGCAGAGGGCAGGGGTGAGTTTGATGTGTTAATCTGCTCTGAGGACCCTGAGGCTGGTACTTCCCAATCCACTCCTTCTGAAAGCCCCCTGCATACTTCTGCCCACACGGATGGCAACAAGGACCCTCAATGCTATAAGTAGAGGAGGCATAAAGTAGACTAACTGGAGGAGAGGCTGAGGGACACTTGGGAGACATGTCCTAGACCCCAGAGGCTGGGTGAGATGGGGGCAGACAGGGCTGGGACTGGGCAGCCCAAGAAGAGTTGGGAAGCTGGGAGATGACTTCATGACTTCACTGCCCATCCGGCAAGTTGATGTCCTGTCTTTTCTTTGCCTTCCTCGACACATTCTGAGGGGCTAAGCTAGAGGAGATGACTCTGCACCCCACTGGGCTCTGCGCTTACTCATCTATCCCTGACTCTTGAAAGGGGGCGAGGAGTGGGGGGATTTCATTTTTATGGGACTCCTTGAGTAGGATCATGGAATTTTAGTGCCACCATCAACATCAGTGACCATCTAATTCAACCTGTCTTGTTACAGATGAGGCAACTAAGGTGCCAGGTCAAAAAGCTAATGGGCGTGGATCAGGAATGGAACCCCATTGTACCTGATTCTCAGACTCATGAGCCTTATGACCACATGCCCTTCAACTCCACATCTGTGGGTCACTCTGCTGGTGCATAGGAGGCTATGAAGCTGCTCTTGGGGGTCAGAAGATACCAGTTCTGCTGGGAATTTGCCCAGAGGAGCTCAGACACAAGCCTGGCTGAGTAAGGCCTCTGTCATGGACACTCCTGGCTCCCCACCTTCAAGAAGAAACCCCTCCACATTACTATAGTCCAAGGGGTTCCCTGCAGTTTTTGACCTCTGGAAAAGAAGGAGGAGAGAGGAATAGTGAGGCCCCTATATTTGTCAGCACCAGAGAGCAGTGACCTAAGCTCTACCCACTCCCAAGCCGGCATGCTATCTCTGCATGTGAGAAGCTTCTGCCACAGCTGGTGACAGCCCAAGCGGAACTCGCAGCTGGTTAATGCGCCAACAGGGCCCCCAGGTGCATGGCAGCCCAGTGTCTCCAGCACCATCTGGGCCTTCCCATAATGAAGAGCTGGACACATGCCCTTCTTTGCGCCCCTCCAAGATTCTTCATTAGACATGCTTGGAGCCCCAGCTCCAGAGGCCGCACCTCTCAGGGGCTCAGAGTCTGAAGCATGGGCAGCCTCTTCCTGCTTCTTTGTCCCCAACCAGGCAACAGCCCACCCTCCTCCCTCATAGCAGGCCAGCCAGGGAGCCCAGCCCCCCATGGACATACTGTCAATGCTTGGCCCTTCTTCTCCTCTGGCTTTTCTGGGGCCATGCTCTGTCTTCAGGTTTCCTAATAACAGCTTTCTAGAATCCAGCCATTTGTCTTGGGTAGAATTAGAAATGGTCCTTTGCCAGGCTTTGGCTGTGAATTCTTCTAGGAAAGGAGCCTAGATAAATCCAGCCCTGGGGGCAGAAATCTCTCCCAGTTTTCCCTTTACCATTAGACCAGAACCAGCCTGGGCAGGTGAAGACTTAAACCTAGAAGTAAGAACAGCAGCCCCTCCCACTTAAAACCCGCAAGGCACTCGCATCTCAGCCATCTCACTGGATCCTCAAAACAACCTTGTGGGCAGGGATTATCATCTGCATGAGGAAACCCAGAAGAGCATGAAAACGTGCCTGAAGTATCAAGGTCAGGACTGACTCTTCTCCAATCTTTGGATTGCAAATCCAGAGAAAGACATGATCCTGTCAACCTCCAGCTTCATGATGTGCCAGTCTCGGGGACCACCCGGCCTGCCCATTCTCTGTCCATACTCTACTCTACTTGACACACCCCAGAGTGTGTGTGGATCTGTTGTAGACACACTCAAAGGCTGCCTTTCCCTCCTTCAGCCAGCCCTGAGCACCTATTGTGCACCCTTGCCAAGTACACAGTAGGTGCCTAGGGCTAGCTGAAGTAGGAGGAAGTAGCCCTTGAGTGTGTCTATACTTCCAGATGGGATATGTAAGTCCAGACCTCAGTACCCAGGAGTCTCTGCCTTAGATCCCACAGGAACTTCCCAAAGTCACAATTGACCTTAGAGGGGAGATTAGCTAAAGCGTATCCACCTTAGAACTTGCTCGAGGGAAAGCATTTTCTCCCAGGAAGAGCTGACAGCTATTAGCTAGAAGCACTGCACATACAGAGGTCTGAGGTAAGCATGGCCCATCCTACCCTAAAACAAACCCTCCTTCATCACAGTATCCTATCTGTCACTAAGTCCTGTCAATATCTCCCAAGGCCTGTGCCCTTGTCTCCATCTCCCCACCATTATGTCCCAGCTCTCCCCAGCTGACCTGAAACCATGGCAAAGCCTCTCAATGGTGTCACAATCAACCTAGCCCTCTCCAAGTCACTGTCCACACACAGCTATGGAAAAGCTTCAGGACCAAATCTCATCATATCACCCTGGCCGAGACCCCTTAAGCCCCCTTAGACCTCAACGGGGCTGCATGGTCTGGACCCACACCCCACCTCACGTCTCTGTCTGTACCCTGAGCCACACCAGCCTTCTTCCACACCCTCAGACTTACCACCCTTTATCTGGCTTCTGCGTGAAATGTGTTCCCCCTCCCCTCGCCTTGTCCAATTGTCCTCTTCCTTCAGATCTCAGTTCCAAAGACTTTCCTGCGCCTCTGTGTGAGTTCTGTCCATCAAGCCTTTTTATACCCCTGCTGTACTTCTCCTTCAGGGCAGCCATGTTCTCTACCAGACTATAAGCTCCGTGAAGACAAAGCGTGCATCCTTCTCCCTCTCCCTCTTCCTGCCTTTCTCGCCATCATGTTCTCAGCATCTATACAATGCCTGGCACAGAGCTGATGTTCAATAAATATGCATTGATAGGATAAATGGATGAACCATTTCTCTGAGGTAGGTACTGCTGCTATCTCCAATTCACAGACAAACAGAAGTTTCTGAGAAGTAAAGTAGACAGACAGCTCAAGATCTCATGGCTGGCCAGTATTAAAGGCAGGGTCTGTGGCAAGTTAGACTGCAGAACCTGTGTTCTTGACCACTTCTGGTCCTGCATCCAATGCACTGGCCTCAGTGTCTCTCTGTCTTGCACTCCCAGCAGGCTCTCTGAGGACTGCTCAGCTGGCCCAGGCTCCCCTCCCTGGAGCGGCCCCCAGAACCATGGAGAGTCTGAGTGAACTACAGAACCCGCTGCTGCCACGGAGCCCCGCCCATCTCCATGGTCCCTACCCCTACCCTGAGGCCTCACCTAGCTGGTCATGCCAGGAGAAGCTCTACTCTTACCTCCTGGGAAGTGCTGGCCCTGCCCGAGCCCACCAGCTCCTGGACCCGGGGTCCCTACAGCTGGCCGTGGAGACCTGGTACAGGCCCAGCTGTCTACTGGGGAGGGAGAAGGTCAAGGAGCCCAAGGCAGGCAGTTGTGAGACCAGCTTCACAGAGAGCAGGGAGCCCCAGCCTGGGCCCATGGAGTGGTCCACAGAACCTAGCCAAGAGGAAGAGGATGTCACCATCCAGACTGTGTCCTATGGGGTTCAAGAGGAGCTGCAGGGCCTGGAGGATGACCAGGAGGAGGAGGAGGTGAGTACATGTGCTTAAAATACAGTTTCCAGGCCCACTTCTACTTGATGAGATTAATTAGTCCTTGCTTGGGGCTCAGGAATCTGTATTGCCAGGAAAGGCACTTCTGACACAAGTGCTATCCGCACTTTGAGAAACACTAGCTTGGAATGACTACTTAATTTTTAAATAGCATTTATTGTTCTTGTTTTCTTAATTATAGAAGTAATTTACACTTCATACAGAAAGCTACTGGAAGATAACATTATTATTTTAGTGGATGGTCTTCTAGTCTTTTTTTATTCATGTCGTTTTCTCACCCTACTCCCAGGAGAAGTCGTGCTGTACTTAGTTTTATAACCTGACTTTTCTCTCTAAGCAGCATATTGCAGTATTGCTCCATGTAATTCAGTCTTTTTTACCAGGTGATTTTTGTTACCTGGTATTCCATTATAAGTTCTTCCACCACTTGTTAACTCAATCTCCTCATCATTGGGCACTGAGATTGTTTCTGATCTTTCACAATGACTATCCAATGATGAGCCTACCTGTACACATATACTTGTATTCTTTCCTTGCGATAACTTCCTAAAGATGGAATCATTGGGTCATTGTTAAGGCTTTTGGCAGAGAGTGCCAAGCCCAACCCACACTTCCATCGACAGCAGAAGAGACGGCCCATTGCCTCACATCATTGCCACTGGGTAATCCTGGGCCTGGTCACAAGCCCCACTCGTGTTTTGCAGAGTGATGCAACCTCGACAGAGAGCGAGAGTGAAGATAGCTTCTTCACGCTGCCCCCCAGGGACCACCTGGGGCTCACTATCTTCTCCATGCTCTGCTGCTTCTGGCCACTGGGCATCGCTGCCTTTTACTTCTCCCAGGGGGTAAGAGCACATGGGGCCCAGGCCTTCCTCTCCGGCCACCTTCCTCCACTGGAGGGCTTGGCAGAAGCGTCTGCATGATGGGATCAGGGCCTGGTGGGCTGGGGCTGTTTCGCTGGGTGTAGGGATGCTCCCTTTTATCAGCACATCTCTCTCCCCAGACCAGCAAGGCCATCTCCAAGGGGGACTTCCGCCTGGCCAACACCACCTCCCGCCGGGCCCTCTTCCTGGCCACACTCTCCATCGCTGTGGGGGCTGGTCTCTATGTGGCCGTGGTAGTGGCTCTGGCAGCTTACATGTCACAGAACGGCCATGGTTAGTGGCCAGTAAGGACTGGCATCCTGACTCCCCTGCTTCAACTGAAGAGGCAGCTGAGCGTGGGGTTGCAGACACTCTGGAGAGTGCTGGCCCCTGAAGACAACCCCTGAGGATGGCTTGTTGGGGGGAGAGCTCAAACTTCACTTCCTCTTGCCCACTGTCTCCAGCCCCAGCGCAGGGCCAGGGGTACCACTCTCCAGTCTAGGCTGTGTTGGGAAGCAGGAGAGGGTAGGGCTGCCTGCCACTCCAACCAGGCAGGGCCGCCTCTAGCTTGGCTCCAGTTTGGAGCTCAGCCCAGTCTGCCCACTCCCTGGAGGGTCTCTGCCCTACAGGCAGCCCACTATCCAACTCTGCCAACCTCTCCACAGAGAAAGGGCAGGAGGTTACAGAGAGGGAAACAGATGCCTGGGGGACAGGGGGCCTGACCCAGCCCTTTGAGCCCATAGGAGTCTCCACCCTGGAGACACCTTGAGCTTCCCCAACTCCGCTCTTTGGCTTCATGACCCCACCAGCCAGGAGGGAAATACACAGAGGCACAGGGGCCCCTTCCTCTTTCTGGCTCTGGAGGGTGCTTATGTTCCTGGTGGGCTTGTGAGACACTGTGGATTCTAGGTAGAGATGAGGAGCCTCAGGCATGTAGACTCTGCACCAAGCGTAGGTTCTTGGAGCTTCTCTGTGAAGGAACAAAAAGCAGATGTGATGACAGAGGTCCTGAAATATTGCTGAACCACATGGGACTCCCCACTCTGCCCTTGGTCCACAGTTCCCATCATCCTTTTCTGGACCCCTCCTAGGGGATCTTGAGCTGGTGCCATCAAAGGTGAATGGAGAAAGTGTACTATCAGCCCACCGGCCACTGCGCACAGGGCCTTAGATCCAGTCTGGTAGGAAATCAGCAAGGAGAGACCCTCGCTGAGAGATACAGGGCTGGCATGGCTGCTGAGCTGCCAGCAGGGCTCAAGAAGGCTTCCTGGAGGAGTGTCCCTTTGGCAAGGTCTAGAAGGATGAGGATTTATCTAAAAGACTTGTTTTCCCATAATCCTTAGTATTTGTAGGCAAGAGTGTGACAGGAGCCTTCCAATGGGGGTTCAAAGCTGTTTGGCTTATGCCTAGAGCATCCGGGCTGGAGCCAAATTGCAGCCATTTCTAAGGACTCTACCAGCTCAGAGAGGAAGGTTGGGCCTGTCTCTCAAAGACCAGTGATGTTTTCCCACTTCCGAATGCCGAGGGTTCAGTGATGAGCCTCCAGTCAGCCTTGGGGCTTTTTCACTGATGCCCCCACTCAGAGTGGTTCTCAACACCCCAACCACTAGGGGGAACATCCAGAATTTTAGAGACATCTGCGCAGGCAGGAGGGCAGCACGTTGGGAGGCAGGCCTGTCGGGGGCTCCAGCTACAGGACCTCATTGTGCATGATTTGGGGACCTGGTCATTCCCAGGCCCCAT